>NW_028227266.1:81103026-81408026 GCF_978045245.1 Mus caroli
TGCCTCAATTCACAATTTTACATTCTTGACCATCATAGTATACCAAAATTTCCACAGTGAACCTATGCATTCTTGACCATCAATATATATCAGCATTTCCATAGCGAACTTGTGTTATGTCATCAGTTAGGCCATTGGCTTTTAAAAGAAGCTATCTGTAACAAGCTAGGGTCATTTCTAAGAAAAGAAACTGAAAAAGAAAGGTATCTAGCCAAATTCAACAGCAGATTTCCCAAGCTCCCCTTGCTAATATCTAGGGTCCCATATGAAAACTAAATATTTCTCAGTTACAAAACATACCTTTGAAATGAAACTCATTGTAGAAGTAACTCACAGCTTGAAAGATCATTAAGAAATATGTCTGTGGATATTATAGGATTGTAGAAGCATACTGCTTCCCAGAATCCATTATTTGTGGACTTTACTTTTTATTTTAATCATACTTTCTTTGGAAACTTTGCATTTAACATCTTTTAGTACATGAAGTTTTCAAGAGATTAAACTATAAAGAAATTGTATTTCTCTAAGTTTCTTTAGCATAGAGGGGTAGAGCTATAGACTAACTGAGAAGCAGAAGTCAAGTGTCCATAGTCATCTCTCTGTGACCTGAGCACTTGCACTGACATATGCTTGTTGTTCCCACTCTGCTCCCTTCCCTTAGTGGCATGATCACCAGGCACTGGAAGCCCAACAAGAGCAGACTCTTGAGAGGCAGTCATCATTGAGCTGCTCATTTAACAGGGGAAACAAAGGCTATTTAAACATTTGGGGAGTGACTAGAGGCTTTCAGGGTGAGTGTTTAACACTGGCTAGGGATAAGGAGCTAGGAATGCCTTATTTTCATGAAAAGGAATTAAAGATGCTTGCTGGACATAACCTTCTAAAAGTGGAAGTTTAACCTATAACCTGAGCAGGAGGCTATGTGACTACCTCAAGGGTAGCGGAGGTGAAGGACATGAGTTATGTGTGCCATACATGCAGGTCCAGGGTAAATAGGGAATGGTACTACTTCTTTTGTGTTTTTTTTAATTAGATATTTTCTTTATTTACATTTCAAATGCTATCCCAAAAGTTCCCTATACTCTCCTCCTGCCCTGCTCCCCTACCCACCCACTCCCACTTCTTGGCTCTGGCATTCCCCTGTACTGGGGCATATAAAGTTTGCAAGACCAAGAGGTCTCTCTTCCCAATGATGGCCAACTATGGGATTTTAGGGGTTTGGAGACATCTTGACCTCACTTTTGCTCCAGGTCAGCTCCTCCTCCATCCCAGGTTACAGGGCTCCTCAGCCACATAGTTTACTATAGGATATATATAGAGAGAATACCTTGTGTATTGTATGAATGCATCATCTGACAATTAATAAGCCTATGACCTGTGACTTATGACCTAGGCAGGAAATAGAAGGTGGGACATGCAGAAGGAGAAAGAACTCTGGTAAAGAATGAGACAGAGATTTACTGGGAAGATGTGATGTTTCAAACACATGGTACCTGAGCACAGGTAACCAGCCATGTGGCAGAATGTAGGCCAGAATAAATGGGATATTTTAGGTTATATCTAGTCAGAGAAGAGCCTAGCTATATGGTCAAGGAATTTGTGAATATATTTTGAGTCTGAGTCTTATTTCTGGGAGCATGGGGCTGGGAGGAAGAACCAGGGTAAAACTTCTACAGACATATCTTGGGATTTAGTTCCATCATCTGATTAAAAAGTAACTAAAATAAAGAAGTTTAAAAAAAAAAAACCTCATGCTTCTTTCATTAAATAATGTCAAAATTTGTATACAGCTATTAAAATTACACAGATGAAGATGGACAATACTGTAGAGTCAAAGAACTGAAAAATATCTTGTGTAATGTGTTATAATTTTACACACTGAGATAACAGAGCTAGTAAGAACCAAAACCAACATTTCAAATATAGTCACTGTTTTCTTTCTTTCTTCCTTCCTTTCTCTCTCTCTCTCTCTCTCTCTCTCTCTCTCTCTCTCTCTCTCTCTCTCTTCTTTCTTTTCTTTCTTTCCTTCTGTTTTACATTTTTTCTGGTTATAGTGATGGTGTTAGTGGTGGTGGTAGGTGTAGTGGTTTTTGTGGTGGTGGTGGGTGTGTGCATGTGGGGTGTGTGTGTGTGTGTGTGTGTGTGTGTGTGTGCTTTCTTTGTATTTATTATTTTACTGTTCTGTGGAGATAAATTAGTTGAAATGTCCTCAAGTTGATAAACATATAAATTTCACAAGTCTTATTTTTTTCATAAAAGAATTCTGCTAGCTAGTTTTATGTCAACCTGACATATGCTAGAGACATCTGGGAAAAGAAAACCATAACTGAGAAAATGTTCCCACTAGATTGGACAGAGGAGAAGACTATGAGGCATTTTCTTGATTGATAATTAGTGCAGGAGGTCTCAGTCCATTGTTGTGTATGAAAAGTAGGCTGGGCACGCCAAGAGGAATAAGCCAGTAGATAGCAGTACTCCATGGCATTCCGGTTTCTAGCTTAAACTCCCACATGAGTTCTTTGGATGATGAACTACAAGCTCTAAGGTGAAGTAAACCATTTTCTCCCCAAGTTGCTGTTGGTCATAATGTTTTATCACAGTAATAGAAACCCTAACTAAGACAGAAATTGGTTTCAGGATCATGGAATATTAATGTAACAAACCTGGCCACAGTTTGGAGAGGTTTGTAGAAGTTTGAAATTCTGGTCTGGAAAAGCTGTTATGTGTTCAGAATTTAATAAGCCACTGTGGGAGCTTGGGAGATAATGGTAAGAGCAATGGAGATGATGGAGGCCTGGCTTAGGATATTTAAGAAGGGAGTAAAGACTACCAGGACCATTTGAGTGATATTCTGTATTAAGACTATATGGTCTAGGCAAGCTGGAGCTGAAATCGGATGTGGTTAACAATAGACCACAAACACAAAACACATCTGTTTTGCTGGGACAATTGATGCTGGTTAGTTGAGAAATTAGCAGTGATGAAAAAGAGACCAGTATTACTGGGAAGAAATCTGGAAATGTTGCCAAACCCATTGTTGGTGGCTCCCCTATGCATATGGTCCTAAATAGTAGTATAAGAAAGCAAGGTAGACAATCCATGAGAAACAAACCAGAAAACAGCACTTTCCTCCATAGTCTCTGCTTCAGTTCTTGCCTCTAAGTTCCTGCATTAAGTTCTTGCCCTGATTTCCCTGCAGGTTGGACTAAAAAGCCACAAGATGAAATAAACCCTGTCCTCACCAAGTTACCCTTGGTCATGGTGTTTTATCAGAGCCACAAAACCCCTAATAAGACAAGTGTTCAATTTAATTGGATATTACTTCATTTTGCATAATTACTACAGGATTATAAATACAGAGACTAAATAGAAAATGAAAATATACATTTACAAGCAAATATATTCTCATCCCACAAATACATATAACACAGATTCTTCTAGTTCTTCATTGAAATGGAAATTATTCCAACATTACAGACTCAAACAACTAACAACCAGAAACATTGTCCCCAGAGTCCTGATTTTGTTGTTATGAATTCAGTCCCACAAATTTATGGTGGTTTCTACTTAAATGTGCCTAAAATTTTCAGCTTTTATCTAATATAAATGAAGTCTAAATATCAATATACTATCTCTACCTCTGTCTCCCTCTGTTTGTCTATATGTCTATCTCTGGTTTTTTTCCCTGTGTCTGTCTGTCTGTCTGTCTGTCTGTCTCTCTCTCTCTCTCTCTCTCTCTCTCTCTGTATCTCTGTCTCTGTCTTGTTCTCTCTCTCTCTGTCTCTGTCACTCTCTCTGTCTCTCTGTGTCTCTGTCTCTGTCTCTCTCTCTGTGTGTGTGTGTGTGTGTGTGTGTGTGTGTGTTTCTCCCTCACCCCTTCTTTGAAAATGTGAATGCAAAACAATTCATTTGCCTCATGGAACTAATGGCATCTCCTGCCTTTTCTCTTTTGTACCAAGTCAACATGAGAGAGCCACACTTCCATGCCCAGCCCTAAGTTTTGTTCTTTCACTTTTCTTCTATCTTGTCTTTATTTATTCATTCTTTCATTCAAATACTGTGAGCTGAAAACAGCATATGCCTCTGAGGTGCTGAGATGACAACACTGCATAACCAAGTCCCAGGTCTCATGTGGCTTTGGTAGCAGATACTGAAAACATGCATTATTATCTGACTTCAGCTAAAACTATGAACTAAAGACAAAGCTTTGAGAAGAACAGGGCTTCTAATATGGATGGTCTGGGCGGGATGTGTCTGAAAACATGCTATTCAAGCAGATCTGAAGAATGTCAGAGACAGGATTGGAATGAATTTGAAATAAGAACTCTCAAGATTTTGGGGTGAAGAAAATTTAAGAAGTTATTAGAATAGAAATGACTTGAGATGCTCCAGAACTCAAAGAAGAATTGAAGTATTGTGGTTCAATAGGCAGTTTCATGAGAAAGCAAAAGTTGAATCATAAAGAAAAGTGTGAACTTGGCTGGGTGTGCTGTCTCACACCTGTAATGCTGGCAGAGGTACCTGGCTTCAGAATAACACCTGTTTTATAAAACAACAACAAAAGGGCAAGTAAAGAGTGTGAACTACTGTAAAAAATTCAGATTTTTGTTTAAGCAAATGTGAAGCTATTACAAATGTTCAAGCTTGTGATTAATCCTGATTGTAATAAAGCTCTTGTCTTAACCTACCTGCATAGCAGACAGGCAGGTAAGTACTTGGTGCACATCCACAGTGTTTCTTTGGATAATAAATAACCACATACTAAGTCAAAATGAACCCCGTTCATTAAAACCAGAGATTTCAACGGTTTGTTTGTTTTATCATTAGATTCACAAGCTCTGCCTGATTTTTAATCCCTTCTAAATATTAAACTTAAGCTTAGTCTTCTGTGCCTAATAAGACAATCCTGCATGAACCACTTAAATCCTTCCTCAGACAGATAGTCTTTCAAAAGATGTAAGACCGTCTCAGAGTTTTCTGTGCAGTTGCCTCTTTATCTAGAGCACTGGTTTCCAACCTTTCTAATTCTGTGACACTTTAATACAGTTCCTCATGTTATGCTGACCTCAAACCATAAAATTACTGCATAACTGTAATGTTATCTATCATTATGAGTCATAATATAAAAGATATGTTATGGAATATGCAGGATATGCAATATATGACCCCATGGAGTCATGATCCATAGGGTGAGAACCTCTGATCTGCAGAGTAACATCAAGTGAGGTTTTATTTGTTTCTTTCTCTATTTATTTATTTATTTATTTATTTATTTATTTATTTATTTTATCTATTTCTTTGGGCGGATTTTTTTTTTGTCTTATTGAGGTTTTGCTTGCATATTTTGTTTTCCAAATTTGTTTTTGTGTTTTTATTTTGCTTTGTTTTGTTTCTCTCTGTGTGCATCTCCCTCTCCCTCTCTCCCTCTCCCTCTCCCTCTCCCTCTCCCTCTCCCTCTCCCTCTCCCTCTCCCTCTCCCTCTCCCTCTCCCTCTCCCTCTCCCTCTCCCATTTCTGATGTTTGGTTTTTTAAAAGAGAGAAAGAAAGGGCACCGGATTGGGGTATATGCAGAAGTTTTGAAAATCTAGGAGGGGAAAAGCATTATCAGAATATAATGTATGAAAATATATTTTCAGTAATAATTTTAAAGAAGAATTTCTATTCAGCTTGCCTTTATAAGAAACTTGTATGTGTGTGAAGAGAGCAGTATGTAACACTGCCCAGTTAAATTGGTGAGGTTCAGAGCAGGAATTGAATCTAGGACATAAAGTAAGGAAGTGAATACTGTGAATTTAATGAACTCCTTGGGCAGATTAATCTATACAGAAGGACTCTTCAGTTTTACTTTTCGGCTATCTCTGAAGAATTATACACTTCATGATCTTCAAATAAATCAAAACACAACCCATTAGGAGTAAGAATTAAAATATAAGAAGGACCCTGAGGGGACCTGGTATCCAAATGTAAATGAAAGCAATGGTTGGCTGCTTAGCACATTGCCTTCCAATGGATACCAAACTATTTAAAACCAGTAAGGTTATTTCAGTCCTCCTGTACACATTACATTCATTGAGCTTTCTTCAAGTATTGCAGAAGTACTAAAGTAGGACACAGATATGTGGAAGAAGGTATCTCTATGTCATTTTTCTGTATTTTTCCCCAAAAAGGAATATCCAGTTGCTTAGTGAGTTGGGATTTCCTATTAAAGTTTTTAATAGCCATCTGTGCCCCAAGGTCCATCAAATACTCTGGAGAGAGTGAACCACTAGATATCAATGAAATCAAAATGTCAAGGGGTCCTCTCAGAGACTAGCCTGCACAGGTGAGAGTGTGGACTACAGAAGTTGACAGCTTCTGGGATGGGCTGAGGCCACAGGGCTTCTGGGGCAGGCCCCGCACCTTCCCTGCCAGAGGAGAGGTGTCTGCCTCACCTGGGAGGACTTTGCCGGAGCACCTGGGGAAGCCATCTTGGTTCCCAGAGCCATCTTGGTTCCCGGATCCCTCGGAGACTAGTCTGCACAGGTGAGAGTGTGGACTACAGAAGTTGCACAGCTTCTGGGACAGACCCCGTTTAGGGCTCCAGACATCCGGGCATCTTCCTGGCCAGAGGAGAGGTGTCTGCCCACCAGGGAGGGCTTCACCTGAGCACCTGAGGGAGCCATCTTGGTTCCCAGATCCCTCATAGACTAGCCTGCACAGGTGAGAGTGTGGACTATAGAAGGTGACAGCTTATGGGAGGCCACACGAGTTCTGGGCCAGACCCTGTTTTGGGATTCAGACATCTGGGCACCTTCCCTGCCAAAGAGGTGTCCGCCTTGCCCTGGAGGGCTTTGCCAGAGCACCTGAAGAAGCTATCTCTGGTTCGAGATCTCTCAGAGACTAGACTGTGTAGGTGAGAGTGCGGACTACAGAAGCTGCAAAGCTTATCTGACTGGAGGAAGTGGCAAGGTGTCTGGGAGAGGCCCTGTTTCGGGCCTTCATCTTCTGCCAGGAGGCAGGTCCGAATGCCAGATATATGTGCACTTTCCCTGCAGGTGGATATCTTGCCTGCATAGAGTGCTCTGACCACTGAAACTCAGGAGAGAGCTAGTCTCCTAGGTCTGTTGATAGAGACTAACAGAATCACGGGAGGAACACGCTCTAACCAGAGACAATAACAACTAACTACAGAGATTACCAGATGGCGAAAGGCAAACTTAAGAATCTTACTAACAGAAACCAAGACCACTCACTATCATCAGAACCCAGCACTCCCACCTCAGCCAGTCCTAGATACCCCAACACTGCCGAAAAGCTAGACCCGGATTTAAAAGCATATCTCATGATAATGGTAGAGGACATCAAGAAAGACTTTACTAACTCACTTAAAGAAATACAGGAGAACACTGCTAAAGAGGTACAAGTCCTTAAAGAAAAACAGGAAAACACAACCAAATAGGTAGAAGTCCTTAAAGAAAAACAGGAAAACACATCCAAACAGGTGATGGAATTGAACAAAACCATACAAGAGCTAAAAAGGGAAGTAGAAACAATTAAGAGTACCCCAAATGAGACAATGCTGGAGAAGGAAACCCTTGGAACGAAATCTGGAAACATGGATGTGAGCATCAGGAACAGAATACAAGAGATGGAAGAGAGAATTTCAGGTACAGAAGATTCCATAGAGAACATGGGCACAACAATCAAAGAAACTGCAAAATGCAAAAAGATCCTAACTCAAAACATCCAGGAAATCCATGACACAATGAGAAGACCAAACCAAGGGATAATAGGAGTAGATGAGAATGAAGATTTTCACCTTAAAGGGCCAGCAAATATCTTCAATAAAATTATAGAAGAAAACTTCCCAAACCTAAAGAAAGAGATGCCAATGAACATACAAGAAGCCTACAGAACTCCAAATAGACTGGACCAGAAAAGAAATTCCTCCCAACACATAATAATCAGAACAACAAATGCACTAAATAAAGATGGAATATTAAAATCAATAAAGGAAAAAGGTCAAGTAACATATAAAAGCAGGCCTATCAGAATTACACCAGAATTTTGACCAGAGATCATGAAAGCCAGAAGATTCTGGACAGATGTTATACAGACACTAAGAGAACACAAATGCCAGCCCAGGTTACTATACCCAGCCAAACTTTAAATTACCATAAATGGAGAAACCTAAGTATTCCCTGACAAAACCAAATTCACACAACATCTTTCCATGAATCAAGCTCTTCAAAGGATAATAACAGAAAACAAAACAAAACAATACAAGGACAGAAACTATGCCCTAGAAAAAGCAAGAAAGTAATTCTTCAACAAAACTAAAATAAGACAGCCACAAGAACAGAATGCCAACTCTAACAACAAAAATAATTGGAAGCAACAATTACTTTTCCTTAATATCTCTTAATATCAATGGACTCAATTCCCCAATAAAAAGACATAGACTAATTAACTGGCTACACAAACAGGACTCAACATTTTGCTGCTTACAAGGACACCCATCTCAGGGAAAAAGACAGACACTAACTCAGAGTAAAAGCCTGGAAAACAATGTTCCAAGCGAATGGTCTGAAGAAACAAGCTGGAGTAGCCATTCTAATATCGAGTAAAATCGACTTCAACCCAAAGTTATCAAAAAAGTCAAGGAGGGGCACTTCATACTCATAAAAGGTAAAATCTTCCAAGGGGGAACTCTCAATTCTGAATATCTATGCTCCAAATAAAAGGGCAGCTACATTCATTAAAGAAACTTTAGTGCTCTTCCGGTCAGAAAAGCACCGGGGCAGCTGGGGCGCAGGGTCAGCTGACACTCGCCAGCTACCCACAACACCCACCACAGGATCTTAAGACTTCTGGTGAGTGGAGCACAGCTTCTGCTCCAATCCAATTGCGCGGGACCTGAGACTGCATTAGTTAGGGAAGCAGAAACCGGCCTGAGTAGGGCCACAGGCCTCATCCGGCCGGATCAGCGCTGGGGTAGCGGGAGAGCAGGGTTGCCTGACACCCGCCAGCTACCCACGACCCCCGCCGCAGGATTTTGGGACTGCTGGTGAGTGGAACACAGCTTCTGCTCCAGTCCAATCACGCGGGACCTGAAACTGCTCTGGTTGGGGAGAGAGAAATCCGGCCTACATAGGGCCACAACCCTCTTCCGGTCAGAAAAGCACCAGGGCAGCTGGGGCGCAGGGTCTGCTGACACTCGCCAGCTACCCACAACACCCACCACAGGATCTTAAGACTTCTGGTGAGTGGAGCACAGCTTCTGCTCCAATCCAATTGCGCGGGACCTGAGACTGCATTAGTTAGGGAAGCAGAAACTGGCCTGAGTAGGACCACAGGCCTCATCCGGCTGGATCAGCGCCGGGGTAGTGGGAGCGCAGGGTTGCCTGACACCCGCCAGCTACCCACGACCCCCGCCGCAGGATTTTGGGACTGCTGGTGAGTGGAACACAGCTTCTGCTCCAATCCAATTGCTCGGGACCTGAGACTGCATTAGTTAGGGAAGCAGAAACCGGCCTGAGTAGGGCCACAGGCCTCATCCGGCCGGATCAGCGCCAGGGTAGCGGGAGCACAGGGTTGCCTGACACCCGCCAGCTACCCACGACCCCCCCCCCCCCCTGCCGCAGGATTTTGGAACTGCTGGTCAGTGGAACACAGCTTCTGCTCCAGTCCAATCACGCGGGACCTGAGACTGCTCTGGTTGGGGAGAGAGAAATCCGGCCTACATAGGGCCACAACCCTCTTCCGGTCAGAAAAGCACCGGGGCAGCTGGGGCGCAGGGTCGGCTGACACTCACCAGCTACCCACAACACCCACCACAGGATCTTAAGACTTCTGGAGAGTGGAACACAGCTTCTGCTCCAATCCAATTGCACGCGGGACCAGAGACTGCATTAGTTAGGGAAGCAGAAAAACGGCCTGAGTAGGACCACAGGCCTCTTCCGGCTGGACCAGCACCGGAGTACCTTCAGCTACCCACGACCCCCGCCGCAGGATTTAGAGACTGCTGGTGAGTGGAACACAGCTTCTGCTCCAATCTTTAAACAGTGACAACGATAACAACTAACCCCAGAGATTACCAGATGGCAAAAGGTAAATGTAATAATCTTACTAATAGAAACCAAGACCACTCACCATCATCAGAACCCAGCACCCCCACTTCGCCCAGTCCAGGGCACCCCAACACACCGGAAAAGCTAGACACGGATTTAAAAGCATATCTCCTGATGATGATAGAGGACTTCAAGAAGGACTTTAATAACACACTTAAAGAAATGCAGGAGAACACTGCTAAACAGGCAGAAGACACTAAAGAGGAAGCACAAAAATCCCTTAAAGAATTGCAGGAGAACACTGCTAAAGAGTTACAAATCCTTAAAGAAAAACAGGATAACATAATCAAACAGGTAGAAGTCCTTACAGAAAAACAGGAAAACACATCCAAACAGATGATAGAAATGAACAAAACCATACTAGACCTAAAAAGGGAAGTAGACACAATAAAGAAAACCCAAAATGAGGCAACACTGGAGATAGAAACCCTAGGAAAGAAATCTGGAACCATAGATACGAGCATCAGCAACAGAATACAAGAGATGGACGAGAGAATCTCAGGTGCAGAAGATTCCATAGAGAACATCGGCACAACAATCAAGGAAAATGTAAAATGCAAAAAGATCCTAACTCAAAACATCCAAGAAATACAGGACACAATGAGAAGCCCAAACCTACGGATAATAGGAGTGGATGAGAATGAAGATTTTCAACTCAAAGGACCAGCAAACATCTTCAACAAAATTATAGAAGAAAACTTCCCAAATCTAAAGAAAGAGATGCCCATGAACATACAAGAAGCCTACAGAACTCCAAATAGACTGGACCAGAAAAGAAATACCTCCCGACACATAATAATCAGAACAACAAATGCTCTAAATAAAGATAGAATACTAAAAGCAGTAAGAGAAAAAGGCCAAGTAACATATAAAAGCAAGCCTATCAGAATTACACCAGATTTTTCACCAGAGACTATGAAAGCCAGAAGATCCTGGACGGATATTATACAGACACTAAAAGAACACAAATTCCAGCCCAGGCTACTATACCCAGCCAAACTCTCAATAAACATAGATGGAGAAACCAAAGTATTCCACGACGAAACCAAATTCACACATTATCTCTCCACGAATCCAGCCCTTCAAAGGATAATAACAGAAAAAAACCAATACAAGGACAGGAACCACGCCCTAGAAACAACAAGAAGGTAATCCCTCAACAAACCTAAAAGAAGACAGCCACAAGAACAAAATGCCAACTTTAACAACAAAAGTAACAGGAAACAACAATTACTTTTCCTTAATATCTCTTAATATCAATGGACTCAACTCCCCGATAAAAAGACATAGACTAACAAACTGGCTACACAAACAACACCCAACATTTTGATGCTTACAGGAAACTCATCTCAGAGAAAAAGATAGACACTACCTCAGAATGAAAGGCTGGAAAACAATTTTCCAAGCAAATGGCATGAAGAAACAAGCTGGAGTAGCCATTCTAATATCTGATAAGATTGACTTCCAACCCAAAGTCATTAAAAAAGACAGGGAGGGACACTTCATACTCATCAAAGGTAAAATCCTCCAAGAGGAACTATCAATCCTGAATATCTAGGCTCCAAATACAAAGGCAGCCACATTCATTAAAGAAACTTTAGTAAATCTCAAAGCACACATTGCACCTCATACAATAATAGTGGGAGACTTCAACACACCACTTTCACCAATGGACAGATCATGGAAACAGAAACTAAACAGGGACACAGAGAAACTAAGAGAAATTATGAATCAAATGGATCTGGCAGATATCTACAGAACATTCTATCGTAAAACAAAAGGATATACCTTCTTCTCAGCACCTCATGGTACCTTCTCCAAAATTGACCACATAATTGGTCACAAAACAGGCCTCAACAGATACAAAAATATTGAAATTGTCCCATGCATCCTATCAGATCACCATGGACTAAGGCTGATCTTCCATAACAAAATAAATAATAGAAAGCCAACCTTCACGTGAAAACTGAACAACACTCTTCTCAATGATACCTTGGTCAAGGAAGGAATAAAGAAAGAAATTAAGGACTTTTTAGAGTTCAATGAAAATGAAGCCACTACATACCCAAACTTATGGGACGCAATGAAAGCATTTCTAAGAGGAAAACTCATAGCTCTGAGTGCCTCCAAAAGGAAACTATAGAGAGCACACATTAGCAGCTTGACAACACACCTAAAAGCACTAGAACAAAAGGAAGCAAATTCACCCAAGAGGAGTAGACCGAAGGAAATAATCAAACTCAGGGGCGAAATCAACCAAGTGGAAACAAGAAAAACTATTCAAAGAATCAACCAATCAAGGAGCTGGTTCTTTGAGAAAATCAACAAGATAGATAAACCCTTAGCCAGACTCACTAGAGGGCACAGGGAAAGCATCCTAATTAACAAAATCAGAAATGAAAAAGGAGACATAACAACAGATCCTGAAGACATCCAAAACACCATCAGATCCTTCTACCAAAGGCTATACTCAACAAAACTGGAGAACCTGGATGAAATGGAGAAGTTCCTAGACAGATTCCAGGTACCAAAGTTGAATCAAGATCAGGTTAATGATCTAAACAGCCCTATATCCCCCAAAGAAATAGAAGCAGTCATTAATAGTCTCCCAACTAAAAAAAGCCCAGGACCAGATGGGTTTAGTGCAGAGTTCTATCAGACCTTCAAAGAAGATCTAATCCCAGTTCTTCACAAACTATTCCACAAAATAGAAACAGAAGGTACTCTACCCAACTCATTCTATGAAGCCACAATTACTCTGATACCTAAACCACAAAAAGACCCAACAAAGATAGAAAACTTCAGACCAATATCCCTTATGAATATTGATGCAAAAATCCTCAATAAAGTTCTTGCTAACCGAATCCAAGAACACATCAAAACTATCATCCATCCTGACCAAGTAGGTTTCATCCCAGGGATGCAGGGATGGTTCAATATACGGAAATCCATCAACGTAATCCAGTATATAAACAAACTCAAAGACAAATCCACATGGTCATCTCGTTAGATGCGGAAAAAGCATTTGACAAGATCCGACACCCATTCATGATAAAAGTCTTGGAAAGATCAGGAATTCAAGGCCCATACCTAAACATGATAAAAGCAATCTACAGCAAACCAGTAGCCAACATCAAAGTAAATGGTGAGAAGCTTGAAGCAATCCCTCTAAAATCAGGGACTAGACAAGGCTGTCCACTTTCTCCATACCTATTCAACATTGTACTTGAAGTCCTAGCCAGAGCAATTCGACAACAAAAGGAGATCAAAGGGATACAAATTGGAAAAGATGAAGTCAAAATATCACTTTTTGCAGATGATATGATAGTATATATAAGTGACCCTAAAAATTCCACCAGAGAACTCCTAAGCCTGATAAACAGCTTCGGTGAAGTAGCTGGATATAAAATTAACTCAAACAAATCAATGGCCTTTCTCTACACAAAGAATAAACAGGCTGAGAAAGAAATTAGGGAAACAACACCCTTCTCAATAGTCACAAATAATATAAAATATCTTGGCGTGACTCTAACTAAGGAAGTGAAAGATCTGTATAATAAAAACTTCAAGTCTCTGAAGAAAGAAATTATAGAAGATCTCAGAAGATGGAAAGATCTCCCATGCTCATGGATTGGCAGGATCAACATTGTAAAAATGGCTATCTTGCCAAAAGCAATCTACAGATTCAATGCAATCCCCATCAAAATTCCAAATCAATTCTTCAACGAATTAGAAAGTGCAATCTGCAAATTCATCTGGAATAACAAAAAACCTAGGATAGCAAAAACTCTTCTCAAGGATAAAAGAACCTCTGGTGGAATCACCATGCCGGACCTAAAGCTCTACTACAGAGCAATTGTGATAAAAACTGCATGGTACTGGTATAGTGACAGACAAATAGACCAATGGAATAGAATTGAAGACCCAGAAATGAACCCACACACCTATGGTCACTTGATCTTCGACAAGGGAGCTAAAAACATCCAGTGGAAGAAAGACAGCATTTTCAACAAATTGTGCTGGCACAACTGGTTGTTAACATGTAAAAGAATGCGAATCGATCCATTCCTATCTCCTTGTAATAAGGTCAAGTCTAAGTGGATCAAGGAACTTCACATAAAACCAGAGACACTGAAACTTATAGAGGAGAAAGTGGGGAAAAGCCTTGAAGATATGGGCACAGGGGAAAAATTCCTGAATAGAACAGTAATGGCTTGTGCTGTAAGATCGAGAATTGACAAGTGGGACCTCATGAAACTACAAAGCTTCTGCAAGGCTAAAGACACCATCAATAAGACAAAAAAACCACCAACAGATTGGGAAAGGATCTTCACCTATCCTAAATCAGATAAGGGACTAATATCCAATATATATAAAGAACTCAAGAAGGTGGACTCCAGAAAGTCAAATAACCCCATTAAAAAATGGGGCTCAGAACTGAACAAAGAATTCTCACCTGAGGAATACCGAATGGCAGAGAAGCACCTGAAAAAATGTTCAACATCCTTAATCATCAGGGAAATGCAAATCAAAACAACCCTGAGATTCCACCTCACACCAGTCAGAATGGCTAAGATCAAAAATTCAGGTGACAGCAGATGCTGGTGAGGATGTGGAGAAAGAGGAACACTCCTCCATTGTTGGTGGGATTGCAAGCTTGTACAACCACTCTGGAAATCAGTCTGGCGGTTCCTCAGAAAATTGGACATAGTACTACCAGAGGATCCAGCAATACCTCTCCTGGGCATATATCCAGAAGATGTCCCAACCGGTAAAAAGGACACATGCTCCACTATGTTCATAGCAGCCCTATTTATAATAGCCAGAAGCTGGAAAGAACCCAGATGTCCCTCAACAGAGGAATGGATACAGAAATTATGGTACATTTACACAATGGAGTACTACTCAGCTATTAAAAAGAATGAATTTATGAAATTCCTAGCCAAATGGATGGAACTGGAGGGCATCATCTTGAGTGAAGTAACACAATCACAAAAGAACTCACACAATATGTATTCATTGATAAGTGGATATTAGCCCAAAACTTAGGATACCCAAGATATAAGATATAATTTGATAAACGCATGAAACTCAAGAAGAATGAAGACCAAAGTGTGGACACTGTGCACCTTCTTAGAATTGGGAACAAAACACCCAGGGAAGGAGTTACAGAGACAAAGTTCGTAGCTGTGATGAAAGGATGGACCATTTAGAGACTGCTGTATCCAGGGATCTGTCCCATAATCAGCTTCTAAACGCTGACACCATTGCATACACTAGCAAGATTTTGCTGAAAGGACCCAAATATAGCTGTCTCTTGTGAGACGATGCTGAGGCCTAGCAAACACAGGAGTGGATGTTCACAGTCAGCTATTGGATGTATCACAGGGCTCCCAATGGAGAAGCTAGAGAAAGTACCCAAGGAGCTAAAGGGATCTGCAACCCTATTGTTGGAACAACATGATGTACTAACCAGAACCCTGGAGCTCTTGTCTCTAGCTGCATATGTATCGAAAGATGGCCTAGTCGGCCATCAATGGAAAGAGAGGCCCATTGGACTTGCAAACTTTATATGCCCCAATATAGGGGAATGCCAGGGCCAAAAGAATGGGAATGGGTGGGTAGCGAAGTGGGGGGCGCTATGGGGGACTTTTGGGGTAGTATTGGAAATGTAATTGAGGAAAATATGTAATAAAAATATTAAAAAAAAAAAAGAAACTTTAGTAAAGCTCAAAGCACACATTGCACCTCACAGAATAATAGTGGGAGATTTCAACACACCACTTTCATCAATGGACAGATCGTGGAAACAGAAATTAAACAAGGACAAAGTGAAACTAACAGAAGATATGAAACAAACGAATTTAACAGATATCTACCTTGTTCTCAGCACCTCATGGTACCTCCTCCAAAATTAATGATATAATTGAGCACAAAACAGACCTCAACAGATACAAAAACATTGAAATTGTCCCATGCAGCCTATCAGATCACCATGGACTAAGGCTGATCTTCAATAACAAAATAAATAATGGAAAGCCAACATTCACATGGAAACTGAACAAGGCTCTGCACAATGATACCTTGGTCAAGGAAGGAATAAAGAAAGAAATTAAAGACTTTTTAGAGTTTAATGAAAATGAAGCCACAACATACCCAAACTTATGGGACACAATGAAAGCATTTCTAAGATGAAAACTCATAGCTCTGGGGGTCTCCAAAATGAAACTAGAGAGAGCACACACTAGCAGTTTGACAATACACGTAAAAGCACTAGAACAAAAGTAAGCAAATTCACCTAAGAGGAGTAGACAGCAGGAAATAATCAAACTCAGGGGCGAAATCAACCAAGTGGAAACAAGAAGAACTATTCAAAGAATCAACCAAATGAGGAGTTGGTTCTTTGAGAAAATCAACAAGATAGATAAAGCTTTAGCCAGACTTACCAGGGGGCACAGGAACAGCATCCTAATTAACAAAATCAGAGATGAAAAGGGAGACATAACAACAGATTCTGAAGAAATCCAAAACACCATCAGATCCTTGAACAAAAGGCTATACTCAACAAAACTGGAGAACTTGGATGAAATGGAAAAATTTCCAGACAGATACCAAGTATCAAAGTTAAGTCAAGGTCAGATTAATGATCTAAACAGTCCTATATCCTCAAAAGAAATAGACACAGTCATTAATAGTCTCCCAAGCCAAAAAAGCCCAGGACCAGATGGGTTTAGTGCAGAGTTCTATCATACCTTCAAAGAAGATCTAATCCCAGTTCTTCACAAACTATTCCACAAAATAGAAGCAGAAAGTACTCTACCCAATTCATTCTATGAAGCCACAATTACTCTGATACCTAAACCACAGAAAGACCCAAGGAAGATAGAGAACTTCAGACCAGTTTTCCTTATGAATATCGATGCAAAAATACTCAATAAAATTATCAATAATCGAATCCAAGAACACATCAAAACAATCATCCATCCTGATCAAGTAGGTTTCATTCCAAGGATGCAGGGATGGTTTAATATATGGAAATCCATCAATGTAATACACTATATAAATAAACTCAAAGACAAATCCACATGATCATCTCTTTAGATGTGGAGAAAGTATTTGACAAAATCCAATACCCATTCATGATAAAAGTCTTAGAAAGATCAGGAATTCAAGGACCTTAACTAAACATGATAAAAGCAATCTACAGCAAACCAGTAGCCAACATCAAAGTAAATGGTGAGAAGCTGGAAGTAATCCCACTAAAATCAGGGACTAGACAAGGCTGCCCACTTTCTTTGTACCTATTCAACATTGTACTTGAAGTCCTAGCCAGAGCTATTCAACAACAATAGGACATCAAGGAGATACAAGCTGGAAATGAAGTAGTCAAAATATCACGTTTTGCAGATAATATAATAAAATATATACATGACCCTAAAAATTCCACCAGAGAACTTCTAAACCTAATGAACAGCTTCAGTGCAGTAGATGGATATAAAATTAACTCAAAAAGTCAGTGACTTTGCCTACACAAAGATAAACAAGCTTAGATCAAAATTAGGGAAACAAGACCCTTCACAATAGGCACAAATAATATAAAATATCTTGGTGTGACTCTAACTAAGGAAGTGAAAGATCTGTATGATAAGAACTTCAAGTCTCTGAAGTAATACATTAAAGAATATCTCAGAAGATGGAAAGATCTCCCATGCTCATGAATTGGCAGGATCAACATTGTAAAAATGGCTATCTTGCCAAAAGCAATCTACAGATTCAGAGCACTCCCCATCAAAATTTCAACTCAATTCTTCAACGAATTAGAAATGGCAATTTGCAAATTCATCTGGAATAACAAAAAACCTAGGATAGCAAAAACTCTTCTCAAGTATAAAAGAACCTCTGGTGGAATCACTATGCCTGACCTAAAGCTGTACTACACAGCAATTGTAATTAAAAAACAAAACAAAACAACAAACAAACAAACAAACAAAAAAACAACTGCATGGTACTGGTATAGTGACAGACAAGTAGACCAATGTAATAGTATTGAAGGCCCAGAAATGAACCCACACGCCTATGGTCACTTGATCTTTGACTAGGGAGCAAAAACCATCCAGTGGAAAAAAAGACAGCTTTTTCAAAAAATGGTGCTGGCACAACTGTCGGTTATCATGTAGAAGAATGTGAATTGATCCATTCCGATCTCCGTGTACTAAGGTCAAATCTAAGTGGATCAAGGAACTCCACATAAAACTAGAGACAGTGAAACTTATAGAAGAGAAAGTGGGGAAAAGTCTCAAAGATATGGGCACAGGAGAAACATTCCTGAATAGAACATCAATGGCTTGTGCTGTAAGATCGAGAATCAACAAATGGGACTTCATAAAATTACAAAGCTTCTGTAAGGCAAAAGATACTGTCAATAAGACAAAAAGGCCACCAACCGATTGGGAAAGGATCTTTACCAATCCTAAATCAGATGGGGACTAATATCCAATATATATAAAAAACTCAAGAAGGTGGACTCTAGAAAATCAAATAACCCTTTTAAAAAATGGGTCTCAGAGCTAAACAAAGAATTCTCACCTGAGGAATACTGAATGACTGAGAAGCACTTGAAAAAATGTTCAGCATCTTTAATCATCATGAAAATGCAAATCAAAACAACTCTGAGATTCCATCTCACACCAGTCAGAATGGCTAAGATCAAAAATTCAGGTGATAGCAGATGCAGGTGAGGATGGGGAGAAAGAGAAACACTCCTCCATTGTTGGTGGGATTGCAAGCTTGTACAACCACTCTGGAAATCAGTCTGGTGGTTCCTCAAATAATTGTACATAGTACTACAGGAGGATCCCACAATACCTCTCCTGGGCATATATCCAGAAGATGTTCCAACTAGTAAGAAGGACACATGCTCCACTATGTTCATAGCAGCCTTATTTATAATAGCCAGAAGCTGGAAAGAACCCAGATGCCCCTCAACAGAGGAAAGGATACAGAAAATGTGGTACATTTACACAATGGAGTACTACTCAGCTATTAAAAAGAATGAATTTATGAAATTCCTAGGCAAATGGATGTACCTGGAGGGCATCATCCTAAGTGAGGTAACCCAATCACAAAAGAACTCACATGATATGTACTCACTGATAAGTGGATATTAGCCCAGAAACTCAGATTACCCACAATATAAGATACAATTTGCTAAACACATGAAACTCAAGAAGGGCAAAGACCAAAGTGTGGACAATTTGCCCCTTCTTAGAATTGGGATCAAAACACCCATGGAAGGAGTTACAGAGACAAAGTTTGGAGCTGTGATGAAAGGATGGACCATCTAGAGACTGCCATACCTGGAGATCCATCCCATACTCAGCCTCCAAACACTGATACCATTGCATATACCAGCAAGATTTTGCTGAAAGGACCCTGATAAAGCTGTCTCTTGTGAGGCTATGCTGGGGCCTGGAAAACACAGAAGTGGATGCTCACAGTCAGGTATTGGATGGAACACAGGGTCCCCAATGAAGGAGCTAGAGAAAGTACCCAAGGAGCTAAAGGAGTCTGCAACCCTATAGGTGGAACAACAATATGAATTAACCAGTACCCCGGGAGCTTGTGTCTCTAGCTGCATATGTATCAGAAGATGATCTAGTCAGCCATCATTGGGAAGAGAGGTTCCTTGGTCTTGGAAACTTTATATGCCTCAGTACAGGGGAACGCCAGGGCCAAGAAGTGGGAGTGTGT
This sequence comes from Mus caroli, assembly GCF_978045245.1. NCBI lineage: Eukaryota > Metazoa > Chordata > Mammalia > Rodentia > Muridae > Mus > Mus caroli. The sequence goes on from NW_028227266.1 coordinate 81,122,886, forward strand.
GGGGGGGGGAAGTGGGGGGGAGTTTCTGGGGGACTTTTGGGATAGCATTTGAAATGTAAATGAAGAAAATACCTAATTAATTTTTTTTTAAAGTATGATGAAGAAAATGTCAAGGAGTATGTGCATATGTATTTTTATAAATATACACAATTAAAATGTTATCAAAGTATTTTTGATTTCTTTGATTTCACATACAAAAGGCAATCTTACATTTAGATTGTATTCTTTCTGTTTATTGTTTTATGAGTCTGTTGAGTCACTCACTATGTCCATGAGATGCTGTCTTTTTTTTTTTTTTTAATATAGTATTCTTGTTTAGATTTAACACATGTGGATGGGGTGTACTGTTACTATGGTACATATGCAGGGGTTACAGGACATTTTTTTGGAATTAGTTCCTTTCTCCACCTGTGACTGGGATCTGAGATTAAATTCAGGTTGTGGTCTAAGATTAAATGCAGGTTATCGGGTAAGTACTTTCCTCATGGATCAGGTCACTGGCCCTAGATTATATTCATGACTATTTTCTAATATAGCCTGGCAAGCAGATTTCCCATGTGGTAAATTGATGTACATAATGTTAAGAATATATTGTACATAAGAGGTATCTGAGAATAGGCTATATTGCATTCAAAATTAGCCTGACCTTTTCAGTAGCTTGGCCTAGGGTGCAAGGCACAAGACTACCTAAACCTAGCTTGTATTACCCAAACCTACACCTGCAGATACATCCCAGCAGTGGATTTATTCTAGTCCGGTTTGAGGAAGCTCTGCCTTACTCTTGTTGATGTTTTCTCACTACTCTTTCTCTTATCTTTTGCGTTATTGTCTCTCTTTGGTGGGCAAATGGAACAGCCTAAAGGTCTCCTTCCCATCTGTACTTTCTGCTCTTACATTCCTCTTCTTGGGCAGAGTACACCAGGAGCAACCACAAAGTGATCTCTAAGGAATTGAACTTGATAACAAAGCATGAGAAATCACCCACAGCTAAAAGTTCAGTGTTTGATTATATACTGAAAGCATTAAGATTTCAAAGCACCACTTACTAAATAACCATAGTAATTTATGTGATACCATGTTGTTAGCAAACCAAATTTACCTTTGAAAAGAACTTCACTAATAGAATTTCACTAATACAGAGTTAACTAATAGAGTTAACAAGACTTCTATAATCAAGGTTCTACATTTTACAGAGTGCCTTTGTCTTCTAAGCATTCATATCAAAGGCCTGAATATAATTTATTTTGTTTTGTTTAGCATGTAGGTTGTACTTCAGTTTCATGCAAACACATAATGCAGGAATTGTTTTTCTTTTATACCAGAAAACAAGTCATATACCTTAAAACTGAATAGAAAATGTAAATTCTATCACCATCAGAAGTGTGAGATAAATAAAATTAGAGAGAATAGCCAGGGAAATAAAAAAATGATTTTTCATATTGTAAAGAAACACAAAGTATAGCACTTTAAGTGAGAAAATACAGGGGTTTCTAAAATCAGTTTAACACCAGAAAATAGAAACCAGAACTGTTTGTTTAGATACTATTATGACAATGGTGATCAGTCTTACTCTTTTCTCAAACTTTACATAAAATATAATCAGAACTCTAGAAGAGAAAGTTTTAGTCCTTGAATTTACAAAAATTCAGTGGTAGAGATTCTCAAACCTCTGGGGGAAATAAACTATTTCTTTCATTTGGTCGTAACTTACTTTATTGCCCAGTTAAGCAATGAGCATTAGGAAAAACAACAGCAGCAACAGCAGCAAGAAAAATACTAGGAAATGGAAGAAATATACTAGAAAGTTTGCTGAATCAAAAGGGAGAGCTCTTCTTCTTGAATTAAATGCATAATCAAAATTGGATAGATTATATCCTTGTCATGGTATTTTAAAGATAACCTCTGTAAGGTATCTCTGTTAAGGAGTAATTTATTGTTTAAGCATAGATTTAAAAGAAAATCGAGATGGAAGGACTTAAAGGTTCGTGTCATCAGCAATGCTTATTTTGTAATCTCTAGAAGGTTTCTCATCCTGGATAATGAGGCTACTGGCATCTAGCAAATATTCTATGCATGCTTCCCATACCCCCCCCCCCCACTTTGGTGGAGCCTTGGAATAGTTCTAATGACTGGAGTGTGGATTATAACATCCTCTTGCTCCCTAGATGTGCTCCTAAAATCTATTATGGCTTTAATCTCTTCTACTTTTGTTAGAGTGATAGGAGAGAGACTTCTCAAGCAGGCTGGGCCCCTGAATGAGGAGGCTTCCCAGTCTTCAGAATCTGCACTGGAAAAGAGTAATAGATACTTAGGAGGTTCTGAGACTTGTCTTCTATGGCAGTTAATTGCTCAACCTAAAACACATAGCATGAAATGTGCTTCCAGTAGGACAAAATATGACTTTGGTATATTGACATAAGGCAAAAAATCATGACATAGGCAGAGAAGATAAAGATATAATTGTGAATACACAATATATCTTTTAAACAGAAAAAAAAACAGATGCTTCTATGCTTGTAGTTTCAGGGGAGAAATTTCTGTTATTCTCTACTTGCTATGTCTGATAAGGTTTTATAAGGCTACCATTAGCACAGGAAAAATGAGTGAGCTTGTAACCAGAAATTTAGGCTTTGCATGATTGAAAAAATGACAGCTTTCAGATTCTAAATACTAGATGGTAACTTAAAACTGATTTTGAGATTTAAAAGCAAATACAGCTGATGTACTGGATCAATGGAGTAAGCAGAGATCAGGTGGAGGCACAATTAATGCATCTTGTCGGGAAGCCCAATACAATGTAATTAGGGAAGCTATTTTTAAGAAAGAAGAAAGAAGGTTCAAGAATTTCAAAGAGTGGGAGGGGCTATGCATGCAGAGTGATAGCTAAACTCAGAAAAGAAGTGATCACATCAAGGGAGGGATGGGGGTGACACTGCACAGTCAAATATTCTGACCCATAATTGTTCCTGTCTGTAAGAATGCAGGAACAAAAATGGAGAAGAGACTGAGGAAAAGAAGGTCCAGTGATAGGCCCAAAGTGTGACCCAGCTCAAGTAGAGGTCCCAAGACCTGACACTATTACTGAGTCTATGGAGAGCTCACAAAAAGGGACCTATCATGACTGTCTTCTGAAAGACCCAACAAGCAGCTGAAAGAGTCAGATACAGATATTTACACCCAACCAATGGACAGAAACTCCTGACCCCTGTGGTTGAATTAGGGAAAATCTGGAAGAAGCTGAGGAGGAAGAAGGGGACCCTGTAGGAGGACCAGCAGTCTCAATTAATAAGGACCTGTGAGATCTCTCAGATACTGTACCATCAACCAGACAGCATATACCAGCTCAGATGAGGCCCCCAACACACATACAGTAGAGGGCTGCTGGGTCTAGGTTCAGTCAAAGAAGATGCACCTAATCCTCAAGAGACGGGAGGCTCCAGGGAGTCAGGAGTTGAGGAGAGGGGGGAATAAGGACATCGAAGTGGGCAGGAGTGGGAGTTGGGGGAGGAAGTATGAGATGTGGAATAAATAGTCAGAGGCAGGACCAGGAGGGATAAAATCTGGAGAGTAAAAGAAAAAAGATTTAAAAAGTGATCAGTGTGGTAGAACGTAAGCTGTGGCCCCCTGAGATCGCTGTGTGGCCCCCTAAGATACCTGTGGAGTCCCCTAAGATCACTGTGTGTCCCCCTGAGATCTCTGTTTACCTCCACTGAACAGAAAACGACTTTAAAATTATCTGCTATTGTCAAGATCTAGTGAAATCACTAAAATTTCTAGGTAGCATGAAGAAAGAGCAACAAATACATCTTATGACAAAATAATTTATGATAATAAACCAAAATACCAAAGTTAGCGATATTTAGTCCTTCAGCAGCAACAACAAAATCATCCAGATTCTAGGAGCTCTTGTGAGCATTTGAGCTTAATTGGTGAAAAGCCATAACAAAAACAACAACAAAAATGATGTGCTTAGAGTAGATGTGACAAATTAGAACCATTGGTTACTTTATCATACAGGGGTCTCCCATATTCCATTGAAGGAGCAGATTCTACAAGCCATGACCTGAGCACAAGGCATACTGGGACAAACAGTGATGGACTGCCTCATTTTGCACACTGACCTACAGAGATTCCCACTTCCCCAATAAGTATGATATGCTATTAATGCTCGGGGCCATCAATGCCTTACTCCTTTACAGCATCAACATGGCAAATCTTTGTTGTAGATCCAGATGGTGTGACAAAGAGAAATCTCATATATGCATTTTTGAACTTTCCTAAGTAAGAAGAAGAAAAATTATCTGCCTTCCATTGTCTCAGGCAGTGTTTTATTGTTGTGAAGAGACCACAGCAACTTTTATAAAAGAAAAAATGAGTGGGTCTGGCTTATATTTTCAGAGGTTTACTCCGTTATCACCATGACAGGAAACACAGTTGCATGCAAACAGACGTGGTGCTGGAGAGGAGAGCTGAGGATTCTACATTCAGAGACAAAGGCAATAGGAAGAGAGAGACATTGGGCCTGGCCTGCAGTTTTAAAACCTTAAAGCCCACCAGCAGTGACAGCTTCTGCCAAAGAGGCCACACCTACTTCAGTGAAGCCACACCTCCGAATTCTTCTCAAGTAGTGCCATTCCCTAGATGAAGACTCATTCACTTATGTGGACCTATGGGGGTCATTCTTATTCAAACCACCACTGCCGTATTTCTACATAAAAACTATTCAGGCAAAGGATCGCTATACTGTCACCAAAGAGGCATGAAAGAGTCGCTGTTTTTCTCTTTCTTAGGTTTTACAGAGAAGCCCTTACAACTCATTATGCAACAGATTTCAGTTGTTCTTTCTCTTAAAGGATCCTGGCTTGAGGGAAAATCTTCAGTTTGCCTCCTGACTATATGACTATATGATGATTATATAAAGGACTCACAATCCCTTTTCTTATTTTATGTCCTCTCTGTCCATTTCAGATCAGATTGGCCGTGTCTCTGCCTTTAAATTTCTTAGTTTACTTATGTATTTACCGAGACTCAAGTTATCAGATAAAAGCTGCATTTTAAAAATAGTTTCAAATTTACTTTCTGAGAATTGTATGATATAGTTTGAACATTTTCATTCCCTCCTTCAATTCCTCCAACATCTGCCCATGTTCCTAATCACCCAAATTTGTGTGTTTTCTCTCAAATTAAAAAATACAGAAAACAAAAGCAGAACCAAACATGGTGGCACATTTGATCTCACTATCAGTCTGGGTCCAGAGAAAGGTGGATCTCTACGAGTCCAGGGTTAAGCTGGTCTACATAACAAATTACAGGCCAGCCCAGTCAATAAAGACTTTGAAAAAAAGAAAAGAAAAAGTAAACACAATAAAAATAAAATCTGATTGGTATTGGCCAACTACTTCTGAGCACAGAGCCTGGAGTGTGGTTGATATTCTCATTTTATTTCATTAAAGAAAATTGATTTTCTTTCTCCCAGTGGTGGGGGGGAATGTCACAGTCATATCAATGCTGAATATATTATGCAGCCTATTTTTGTTTCGGCTTCAGCTGTGAGAAATGGGTCCTATTGTTTAATTAAAAGTGTTTTAGGTTATCACTTCATGTCTTTCTGAGGGTTTAACATAGAATTGTGTAGCAGCTGTGCATATGCTTTGTTCTTTGAGACACAACATCCTCAATTAAAACCATCTGAGAGTGTTGCGGGTCAAACGTTAAAAGGCCGCTTCTTGGGTTGCCTTTATTTCTTCTTTCATATTGTTCTAGTCAAACTGGTGATGAGTCAAAGGCCTGACTAGGGCTGTGATATCTGCTTTCAAGGTTGGAAACTCAGGCACTGGCAAGTTGTTCACTATTGACAAGAGTCCTCAGATCATCCCATATGTCCCTCTCCATAAGACAGACTCCTTGTGTGTTCTCATGATATGGCAGCAAGCTTTCCCAAATGATCCCAAACACAAGGTAGGAGTTGAAGTAATATATAAGGCCTAGTTACTTTCATACTATCTTTTCTGCCACAAGCTAATTGCAATTGATTATGAGGAATCGCCACAAAATATTTTCAAACTAAATATCTGATAAAAATTGATAGTCAATGTATGTCAAACACAATTCTGTGGCAAAAAATATAAATAATCTGATTTTTAATGAGCAAAAGAGGTGTACATCAGAGAATAAATACATACAAAGGAGAACTAGGTTTCTAAAGTATGCTTTATGTCACCATCAAGAAAATTAAAATAGGACTAAAATAAAATATGTATCAGTAAGAAACAAGAAAAACATGAAATATATCTAAACTCACATGTTTGTCACCACATGGTTTATAATAACTAACATGTGCAAACAAACTAAGCGTTTTGCTTCTTGTATTGTTCTATTATATATTTTGCTTTGTTATATTATTTAGCCATTCCATTTAAAATGCTCTTCCAATATATGTGAACACTGCAAAATTTTAAATATTTTCTTTGCTTGTTCTTGAGCTTATAAAATAGTAATTCCAAATAGCTATGAACCTTGCTTTTGATTTTTACTGATCCTGTGTTTTAATATTGACCTGTCTTATTGTAGAACCTTCTATCACTCAATTTCATCTAAGTACAATATCTATTGTGTGGATAGTACAATTTACTTTTCTATCTCTGGTCAGTGAACACAGCTTAGATATACTTATATTTTACAATCTCAAACAATAGTAATTGAAATGCCCTAGAATTTTCTAGGAATAACAAGGTCAAAACATAATTTTAGAAATAACAACAACCAAGAAATGAGCTTGGTCTACTTTGGTTTCTGCTGTTGTGATAAACACCTTGACCAAAAGCAACATGTAAAGAAAGTTTTATTTCAGCTTACAGTTTACGGTTTTTCACTGAAGGAAGATGGAGCCAAGAAGTGAACTACTTGCCTCCATCTTCCTTCAGTGAACTACCTTGAACTACTTGCTCATACTACTTTTCTTTTCTTCCTTCCTTTCTTTCTTTCTTTCTTTCTTTCTTTCTTTCTTTCTTTCTTTCTTTCTTTCTTTCTTTTAATTAGGTATTTTCTTTATTTACGTTTCAAATGTTATCCCCTTTCCTAGTTTCCCCTCTGAAAATCTCCTATCCCCTCCCTTCTTCCCACTACCCCTACCACCCCAACCCATGCACTCCTGCCTCCTGGCCCTGGCAACACATGGCTATGGGTGACACTCCCCACAATGGGTCAGTCTCTGCCACATGAATAATTAATCAAGAAAATACCTCCACATACCAGCCCACAAACAAATCTGATGGAGGCAACATCTTAATTGAATTTCCTTCCTCTCAGGTGACTGTAGTTTATATCACGTTTATAAGAACTAACCTCCTATAGAGGGACTGGTGAGATACACTTGTTGCTCTTGCAGAAGATCCAGGTTCTGTTCACAATACCCATATTTAGGCTGCCAGCTCACTGTAACTCCAGTTCCAGAGAATCTGACACCCTTTTCTGATGCAGTCTTGTGTATGCATGTGTGAACAAACATATAATTAGGTATATACATAAAAAGTAAAATAAATACATTACAATTTCTAAAGACTCTACAGGAAAACTTAAACATGGTACATTTAATCTCTTACTTTCTGTTCTGATTTCAGAATGGCTGTACCTACTAAGTTGTATGCCTTCCAAATCTCATAATCACACTCCTGGGAATGCATCTCAAAGAAAACAAAATCAGCATGTTGAGGCTATGTATGCAAGCCCTTGTTCACTGTGCTATTATTGCTAAATAAGTAAATTGCATCACTGGATAAAGTGTAGTACATATACAAAGAAAAACATTCTTAGACTATGTCATTTGAAGAACATGGGTGAATTTGTACAATGTTACGTTACGCTAAGTAAAATAAGCCAAGCATCAAAATACAAGTGATATAATATAATTAATAGGTAGAATCTTAAAAAAATAATCTCCAAGAAGTTTAGAGCACAATGGAAGTTACTAGAGAGTGTACTAGGGAAGAAATATATATATATATAGATGATTATATGAACATTATATAAGTTCAGATGTTTAAATACTGTCCTCACCATAATTAACAAAAAATTTATTATATCCATAAGAATGTAGTTACCTACTAAGAATTAAGTATTTCATTATAAAAATTATCAATAGTTGTATTAATTAATGTGATTTTCTAACAATATATGCATATATTAAAACCATTCTGTATACCATTAAACATGGAATTTTTTTCAGTTAAAACACAACCAGGAGTTTTTCACTTCCCAGGCCTCTGTTTCATTCTGAGGGGTCCCCCCAACCTCCTACTTCCTGAGGTTGCCAGTTTACATTCTGCTGGCCCTCAGGGCTTCAGTCCTTTTTCCTTCCCCAATACCAGATCATGTTCCCTTCTTTCCCCCACTGCCTTCCCCACTCCATCCACCTTTCCTCCCAAGTCCCTTCCTCCCTCCCTCCCCACTTGTGATTGCTTTCTTCTCTCTACCAAGTAGGAATGAGGCATCCTTACTTGGGCACTTCAGCTTGTTGAACCTTTGGAATTCTGTGAACTGTATGTTGTGTATTCTTTATGGATTCTTTCTTTCTTTCTTTCTTTCTTTCTTTCTTTCTTTCTTTCTTTCTTCCTTTCTTCTTTCATTCTTTCTTTTTTCTTTCTTTCTTTCTTTCTTTCTTTCTTTCTTTCTTTCTTTCTTTCTTTCTTTCTTTCCTTCCTTCTGTGTACTGTATGTTGTGTATTCTTTATGGATTCTTTCTTTCTTTCTTTCTTTCTTTCCTTCTTTCTGTGTACTGTATCTTGTGTATTCTTTATGGATTCTTTCTTTCTTTCTTTCTTTCTTACTTACTTTCTTTCTTTCCTTCTTTCTGTGTACTGTATCTTGTGTATTCTTTATGGATTCTTTCTTTCTTTCCTTCCTTCCTTCTTTCTTTTCTTCTTCTTCTTCTTCTTCTTCTTCTTCTTCTTCTTCTTCTTCTTCTTCTTCTTCTTCTTCTTCTTCTTCTTCTTCTTCTTCTTCTTCTGACTAATATCCATTTATTAGTGAGTACATACCATGTCCTCTTGGGTCTGGGTTACCTCACTCAGGATGATATTTTCTAGTTCTATCCATTTGCCTGCAAAAGTCAGGATGTCCTTATTCTTAATAGCTGAGTAGTATTCCATTGTGTAAATGAACCACATTTTCTGTATTCATTCTTCTGTCATGGGACATCTAGGTTGTTTCCAGCTTTTATTTATTTTTTATTTTTTTAATTTTATTTGTAATTCATTTTTTACACTCCATTTTCCATTAACTTGTACTGCAAGGACTTAAACTATTGAGCCACTTAAACCTTAGATTTTATTTTCTTTGTATTGGTTGTATCATTTATTTTACTGTTGCATGACTTGAGTTATGAGGCTGTAATAACATATTTAATAAGACTGATGCACGTAGAATCGAGTTGTACATAACTATACTGGATAATAATTTCGGGGGGAGTATTACACTTGTATGAAAGTCCTTCCACATGTATTTACCCCACATTTAAATATTATTCATTCTATTGTAAAACCTTGCTATAAGTTTCTAAATCTTTTATAATGAAATAGATAGATATTAAAATTTAAAAAAAAGTTAAAAAAGCACAATTAGGAAAAATACATTGACTACAGTGGGAAGATAGAATTCTTAATCCAGTAGGAAAATTTAAGAATGCACAGTGTCTTTCAATTCTCCATAAAAAATCATACAAATCGCTGTTTCAGTAAAAAATATTGCCTAGTTTTTAAAGAAACATTACTAAAGAAAGATAAAATATTTTGAAACTAAGAATAATTTGAATAATCATAATGAGTAATACATGTTTGGGTCTTTGTCTATAAAATATAACCAAGTGCACTACTGTCTGGTTTTCTTTATGTTCGATAAAGATGAACACTTTTGTCTTTCTGACAAGATCAATACCAAATATCTGTAGACACAGGTAATCTCACCATGTATCAAAACTACAGCAAACAACAATCAAGCAATATCATTAGCATTTTATTTTCCTCACTGAGACTAAATAATTACAGTAAATTTTTGAGCTAATTAGGTGCATGAATCCTAATGATTATTGTCAGGGATGTTTGTTTAGCTCACAATAATTGACTGATGGTTTAAAGTCCCCATAGACTTGTCAGTTCAGTTCTCCAGGGCCACTGTCAGCTTCAAGCTTTGTGGCCTGAGACATTTGAATGACTTTGATCACACTCCTGGAGAATGTCAGAACAAGAACAAAGTCTAAAGTATCTACAAATGATGCCAGGCCTGCGGGAGTTCCAGCTCTTCACCCTCCCCATGCTTTCATCTTTCCCTACCGTCACCAGACCAGAGTTTGTAATGAAATATTTCTATTTCTCCTGTGGCCAAGCAATAATTCAATATGGCTGCTCAATAAAATCAAGACAACACATCAATTCATAATAAACAAAACTTTCAGACAGGGTAAAACTTCTGAATATATAAAAGTGCTTAAACACTTCCCATATCCACTTGGCTACAAAAGAGACACTCCAATGTTCCATTTAATGCATTATCCACTTTACAACTTACAGTTTCTGATATCATTTTTACTTTTTTACAGAAGTACTACTTTTGAAATTTTATTTAGTAGTTTCCTTTGGGAAGCTTTATCTAACCCTATGAGTAAGACAACATATGCTGTTTGTATGATAGCAATATTCACTATGCCCAACTCTCCTCACTTTTCCAGGCCTTATTGTACCAAAGTCTCCATGTCACTGTAGTCACTTGTGAACTCAGAAGGCACCCTTGTCTCTTGTGTACTGGCCAGCTAAGGAAGGTGTGCCTCTTCTTCACAAGATCACATCATTATACTCCTTCCTCCCTGACTATAACTAATCTCTTTTCTTTTACAATAAAATCCTACACAGATCCCACCTCATTTTCTAAATTATGTATTAAGTGTTTATTTTTTAGGTAGATGGAGGGAGAACTGGGTGGGAGATGGGAGGTGCAGGAGAGAGGGGAATCAGGCATAGGGACAGTGGAAGGCATCTCTAGGGCATGCCAGAGAATTTAGACTGGAGTTGGGGAGGCCCCAAGGAACTATAGGGGTGACTCCAGCTGAGACTTCTAGCAGTTGGTAATATGGATTCAGAAGTGGCCACTTCTGAAGGACTCCCAGAGGAGGTATAAGGGCAGCAACCCACCCACAAAACTTTCATCCCAAATGCCTACAAGATGTGCAGGGACAAAGTTAGAGCAGAGATAGGGAGAATGGACAACCAATGACTGACCAAAATTGAGACCCACCATGTAGGCAATAATCAATCCCAGATAGTATTAATGATACTCTGTTATACTAGCATAACTGTCCTCTGAAAGGCTCCATCTAGCAACTAATGGAAACAGATAGATATACCCACAGCAAAACATTAGATGAAGCTGAGGGAGTCTAGAAGAAGAGTTGAGGGAAGAATGAGGGAACTAAAGAGGACAAGAACTCCACAAAAAGACTAACACAGTCAACTAACCTGGACCCTTGGGTTTTCCCAGAGCCTGAGTCACCAACCAAAGAGCAAGCACGGGCTAGACCTAGGCCCCTTGTACATATGTAGTAGAAATGTGGCTTGGTCTTCATGTGTATCCTCCAACAATGTGAGAGAGGGCTATGCCTGAATCTGTTGCCTAGCTCTGAATCTGCTTTCCCTAGCTATGCAGCCTTGTCTGACCTCAGTGGGAGAGGATGTGCCTAGTCCTGCCCTGATTTGATGTGTTGAGAGTGTGGAGCACAGACACAATGTGGGGGTCTCTCCCCTTCAGAGGAGAAGGGGAGGGCAGAATGGGGAAAGGATCTGTGTGAGAGGGTACTGGTATAAAGGAGAGCTGATATTGGGCTGTATCAAGAATGAATAAATTAATTAAAAATAAAACTACTGTGTGGTCTTCTCAAACCAAATTATTGTGATTATTTCTCCACACTATTTTGTAACTCCCATGAGCCAAATAGTATGGAATGTGCCAGCACCAGGAGGCATACCCTAAAATGTTTAGGATCTGTGCATAAATGCTTTGAAAACTAGTCAGACATAAAATTAAAAATAGATTGTTATAATTTAACACAGTCAGTGCTATAAAATGGGCAAAATGGGATTATCCAGTAACATGTATTTGGAACTTGACTCTAACTAGTTGTAAAATGATTCAAAGAGAAAGAAAGTTTGAGTTTTACTTTTTGGTAGGTAGATTCAGGAAGAAAATAAGAGAGAAAGCAAATTATAAAACATGAACAGACATGAAGTCTAGAATAAATTGAGCACGGGTAATGAACACTGACCAGCTTCGTGTATTTGGGGCATTGAGTACTTACTAAAAAGAAAAGACAGGGAGCTGGAGAATTGGGTAGAGGACCAACACACTTGCAGGTAAGAGATGTATATCCTTCCACAAATATGGGTATCAGAACAAGGTTTAAGGTGAAATACAATCAGATGAAGTATAAATTTTGATTTCTTAACAACTCAATTGTGTCACATGGTATTTCTCTGGAAGCTGTCTTGTGAGAGGGCATGTGATATTTTGCTCAAATAGGTCACTTGAGAGGGCATGGAATGTTTAGAAAGATTATAAATGGCATCCAGAAACAGTGAGAGGATGCTTTTGTATCTCTACCCTGTGCAGCTCTTCACTGGTCCTCAGTAGATAGAAATGTGCCAAAGAACTTCTCATGGTAGACTGGCTGATGCTGGCATCTTCCACTGGCTCATGGAAAATCATCAGAGCCTTGCTGCTTCTGGTGGACCATGTTGCAGATGTTAATTTATATTTGCTGTTTGCTATTGAACTGGGCTACTGATATCCTGACAACGAAGAGAAGAATCACTCTGAGGAACTACGACTAAACAGGTCCACAACTCCCTTTTCCTATTTTCCTTTCTTTATTCCCTAATTCTGGTTAGTGGGCTAGAAGAGAAGTTGAAGTGTTTAAGAACCCTAAATAAAATAGGTTTTGAAAAACAATCACCCTACAAAGCAAATTTATCATTAGGAATGTCATACCAGTTTAGAAGAAGAACTGATTTGGAGAGAGGAAATTTTAAACAAATAAACAATATATGTGCAAATTTTAGGCAGGGTATCAATCTGTAACCTAGGTTAGGCATCAAGTCATAATTTTGCATCTGTTTCACAAATTCTGGGATTTCAGATGTGTACATATCTTTAAATAATGCTGTCGATGAAAACTGAAATGGATTTTCATATATTAGAAAAATTGTGGGAGGTAGAGAAAATTTGACTAATATCAGTAAAATTCATTAATTCAAGTGCAGTGACAAGTCAGTAGAACAGATATATCAATGATGATTTTCTGTTTTTTCTACAGGACACTGAGAGGACTTCTCCAGGCTCAAATGATGTTCATGGTATGTAGAGAACATACAGGCACATCTACTAGGTGACTCCATCTTATTAAAAAAAAAAATCAAGAGATGTTAGATTAGAAGTTGTTCACCTGTAACTAGCCATTGAAACCATCAGAGTAGAAAGCACAATACCAAGTCTATTTTGAAAATAAAAAGTTAAAAAATAAATATAGGATCTTAATCATATATTATCTTGTCAAGAGTGGTCAAAGAAGGAAACATAAATAACCTGTGAACGATAACGAAGCCAACCAACATACAACAAAAGCCTTGAGGAGATCACTGACTATCATCTAATCATGCAAATGCTCCTGGAGGAGAGATCTACAGATCTGGAAAAATGAGTAAAGCTTACATCACTGTCAGAATTCATAGCAGGTCTGGCCTCACAGCCCAGATAATCAAGGTATGAGGAGGGAGCTTTTGGGTTAAGAATCATGCTGAAAAGTGAGAGATATAAGGGCAGTAGTCTGAACAGTTAAATAACAATTATTTTTGATAGCCTTTAAAGGGGGCTGAACTGACAACCAAAATTAGCAACTAAGAAAATACAGAAGATAATGGAATAAAATCCTTGTCAATATGACAGAGACTGAGATATTGGTATATAATGAGTTTGATGCTACTGCTATAATTAGCTGCCAAACTTGGGACTATACAACAGAAAATTATACAGCTGGAAGTCAAAGCTTGAAGCAGATTTTAAGGAGCTGAGATTTAGCTGCCAGCAAAGTTCCATTTTTTTTTCCTGGAGACTACGAATCAATTTTTTTTTTTTACATTCATTCATTTGTGAATGCATGCAAGTGGGTGGGGAGCTAAAAACAACTTGTGAGCACTGGTTCTTTCCTGGATTCAAGGGACTGAATACAAGTCACTAGGCTTGGAGGCAAGAAAGTTTACCTACTCAGTCATCTCAATGATTCCAGTTAGTGTGATTTTAAAGTTTGTAAGCACCATTTGCATTCCTGAGTTTGTGGCCATCTTTTCCATCTTCATAGCCATTAAAAGACATCTTCAAATTTCCCTCTCATTCTCCACCTTTTTTTCTAACTCATTTTCATTGCCACATTCCTTTTTGTGAGACCCTAATTCCCCATGTCTATGGATTCTTGTGATTAAATTTGGACTGCCAAAAATAATCAAGGGTAGTATTGCCATCTCAAATCTTCTATGTAAACAAAAGCATATGATACGAAAAGTTCAGAACTGGGGAAGTGCAAGTCAGAAAAGTAATTGCTGTGCAAACATGAAGACTTAAGTTCAGATTTCTAGCATATACATAAAAGCCAATCTATAACCCCGTCATTGTAGAAAGTGGGAATATACAAACCCTTCATGATTGATTACCAGCCACATTTCATGAAATAGCCTGTGTCAACAGAGTAACATAGAGATAAAACCAGACATCAATCACTGCCCCCATACTCATACATAGTAGCATAAGGAAATACATGCAGGCAGGCATACACACGAGCAGGTAAAATCAGACACACACACACACACATCCCTTCCTCCTCTCCATCTCAAAAATTTAAATTCTTTGTAAGACCATTATTGCAAACTGTACAAAGATGGAAATATAAAACTAGAAATGGGCAATGCAGGGTCTTAGTTACATTTCCTATTTCTTTGATAAGAGACCATGACCAAGGCCACTTTGAAAACAAGCCTTTAGCACAGTGTTTACGGTTTCAGACGGTTAGAGTCCATGACCAACATTGGTGGGAGTATGACAGCAGGCAGACCAGATGGCACTGCAGCAAGAGCTGAGTGCTTACATCTTGAAACCACCAGGAGGCAAGTAAGTGGTGTGGGCTTTGGAAATTCAAAGCTCATCCCCAGTGACACACCTCCTCAAACGAGGCCACAGTCTGTAATCCTTTCCAAACAGTTGACCAACTTTGGACTAATTATTCAGTTAAATGAGCTTATGGGGACCATTCTCACTCAAACCACCACAGGCAGGTAAATTGTGCTTTCTCCCTCCCCTGTCTATAAAAGCAAAGTCAGGTTGTCATGTCTAAGCAGGAAGCAGTCGGAGCTCCACTGTTCTTTGGCATCATTAAGATAGTGAAGTATACCTTTAGGAGAAATTTGGAGAACAGTGCTGGTCTATTGCGAAGAAGCCAGTGTATGAGGGGAACAAACATAAAGTATCTTAAGGTGGAGAAAGAATCCAGTGAAGGTAAAAAATTTAAATTAAAAAGAGCATAAACCACTTCTTTGTGAAGTTTACTGGCTTAGCATGAAGATTTACCAAGAAACACTTGGCCAACTGGGAACAGAGTTAAAGTAAATAGGTTTGGAATGAAGACTCATCTGGGATGTGTGCAAGGCTCTAAGATTAATCTTGTTAGAGATTAATCAAAATTAAAATCAAAATTAAACTAAAGAAAGTAAACAGATGGATTCTCAAATCAGAGAGGTCTGAACTGAATGAAGAGGAATTTGAGGAAAGATCCTGGTTAACATGTCTAGCTCTGAAACCACTGGTCTTAGCACTAGACTTGGTTACATTTAATGTTCACAATTTTGTAAAGAACAAGCCTGCAGTGGTGGTCATGCTCATAATCCCAACAGGCAGAAAGCTAAATGATGGAGAGGCTGAGACAGAGAGGGAGAGAAGAACAGACAGGAAGCAGGGGAGAGTTAAAGGGGGAAAGAGTGAGCAACAGAACCCTCAGTTAAGGAGTTATTGTGAAAAGATCCTTACTCATGCAAATCAAAATCAGACTGTTAACCAAAATGACCATAAAATTGGGACTAGGTTGGTTTTTAAGCCCATCTTCATACTTCTAACACATACTACATGCTTACAAATTTTTCAGATGTTTCTGTTAGGTAGTTTAATTTTACTAAACATTTATTTAAATTTAAAGCTAATCATCAAATAGAAAGGCTTTCTTATTGTTATAACACACACACACACCAACACACACACACATAATTTACCTTGTAATTATTTAGCAATTACTTTGTCATCAGATACCTGATTTGACCATCTTAATTACATCTCCAGCATAATCTGCTCCTGTCACTTTCAACCTAGATTTCATTATCCTCATTTTATAAATCATAACTCACTAACATAAAACCAATTTCACTGGTAGGGAAAAGCCTGTCAGTCAATGGTCTACAAAGCTACAATAATAGCAGTTTGTACAATGTATTTTGGAATTCTGATAAAGTGATTTTGTTTCCTAATCCTTTATCAAATAAGAAATATTCTTGTAATTATTTTTAAACTAATACATTATATTTTTTGTTTAAGTATTCCATTTGTTCTGGGACTCAGGTGACTCTCTAAGGAAGGGCCACTCAGTAGAGCACAGGCCACAGAAGTAGCAGAGCAGATGGGACAGGGTCCTGTGTGCCTACATCTGCAGCCAGGAGGTGGAGGTGATGCTCAGCCATCTGTGCACCTTTCCTGCCAAGGAGAGCTTGTCTCCAGGAAGTGTCTGACTCTGGGACAAAGGTGAGATCTCCATTTTCTCTCCAGTGACTCTCTGAGGCAGGTCAACAAAGGAGGGGGCCTCAGAAAGAGCAGAACAACAAGGACAGGGTCCTACAGGCCTACATCTGCAGCCAGGAGGTGAGGCTGACCCTCAGAACTCTGTGCACCTTCTCTGCCAGAGGAGACCTTGCATCCATGGAGTCCTTTGACCCCAGGACTCAGAGGAGATCACCATTTCTCTCAGGTGACCCTCTAAAGAAGGTCCACTCAGGAGTTAACAGGCCACAGAAGAGGCAGAGCAGTTGGGACAGGGTCCTCTGGGCCTACATTTCGAAACAATAAAGAAATCACAAAGGGAAACAAGTCTGGAGATAGAAAACCTAGGAAAGAAATCAGGAGCCATAGATGAAAGCATAACCAACAAGCACCTGTCAGCAAGATCTTGTTGGCATCCACAATAGTGTCTGGGTTTGGTGGTTGTCTATGGGATGGATCACCAGGTAGGGCAGTCTCTGGATGGTCATTCCTTCAGTCTCTGCTCCACACTTTGTCTCTGTAACTCCTTACATGGGTATTTTATTCCCCCTTCTAAGAAGGATTAAAGTATCCAGACTTTGCTGTTCTTTCTTCTTGAGTTTCAGGAGTTTTCCGAATTGTATCTTGGGTATTTCGAGCTTCTGGGCTAATATCCACTTATCACTGAGTGCATATCATGTCTGTTTTTTTGTGATTGGGTTTCCTCACTCAGGATGATATCTCACTCCAGATCCATCCATTTGTCTAAGAATTTCATAAATTCATTGTTTTTAATTGCTGAGTAGTACTCCATTGTGTAAATGTACAACATTTTCTATATATATTCCTCTGTTGAGAGACATCTGGGTTCTTTTCAGCTTCTGGCTATTATAAATAAGGCTGCCATAAACATAGTGGAGAATGTGTCCTTTTCCAGAGTGGTTGTACCAGCTTGCAATCCCACCAGCAATGGAGGAGTGTTCCTCTTTCTCCACATCCTCGCCAGCATCTGCTGTCACCTGAGTTTTTGATCTTAGCCATTCTGACTGCTGTGAAGTAGGATCTCAGGGTTGTTTTGATCTGCATTTCCCTGATGACTAAGGATATTGAACATTTTTTTTTAGGTGCTTCTCAGCCATTTGGTATTTCTCAGTTGAGAATTCTTTGTTTAGCTCTGTACCCCATTTTTAATAAGGTTATTTGTTTCTCTGGAGTCTGACTTCTTGAGTTCTTTGTATATATTGGATATTAGCCCTCTTTTGGATTTAGGATTGGTAAAGATCTTTCCCCAATCTGTTGGTTGCCTTTTTGTCTTATTGGCAGTTTCCTTTGCCTTACAGAAGCTTTGTAATTTTATGAGGTCCAATTTGTAATTCTTGATCTTACAGTACAGGTCATTGGTGCTCTGTTCAGGGATTATTCCCCTGTGCCCATATCTTTGAGGCTCTTCCCCACTTTCTCCTCTAGAAGTTTCTGTGTCTCTGGATTTATATGGATTTCCTTGATCCACTTAGACTTGAGCTTTGTACAAGGAGATAAGAATGGATCAATTTGCATTCTTCTACATGATAACTGCCACTTAAGCCAGCACCATTTGTTGAAAATGCTGTCTTCTTTCCATTGGATGGTTTTAGCTCCTTTGTTAAAGATCAAGTGACTATAGATATATGGGTTCATTTCTGGGTCTTCAATTCTATTCCATTGATCTACCTGTCTGTCGCTGTACCAGTACCATGCAGTTTTTAATCACAATTCTTCTGTAATACAGCTTGAGGTCAGGCATGGTGATTCCACCAGAGGTTCTTTTATTGTTGAGACTAGTTTTCACTTTCCTAGGTTTTTTGTTATTCCAGATGAATTTGCAAATTACCCTTTCTAACTCAGTGAAGAATTGAGTTGGAATTTTGAAGGGGATTGCATTGAATCTGTACATTCCTTTTGGGAAGATAGCAATTTTTCTGTATTAATCCTGCCAATCCATGAGCATGGGAGATCTTTCTATCTTCTAAGATCTTCAATTTCTTTCTTCAGAGACTTGAAGTTCTTATCATACAGATCTTTCACTTCCTTAGTTAGAGTCACGCCAATGTATTTTATATTATTTGTGACTATTGTGAAGGGGGTTGTTTCCCTAATTTCTTTCTAAGCCTGTTTATCCTTTGTGTGGAGAAAGGCCACTGATTTGTTTGATTAATTCTATATCCAGCTACTGAACTGAAGCTGATGATCAGGTTTAGGAATTTTCTGGTGGAATTTTAGGGGTCACTTATGTATACCATCATATCATTTGCAAATAGTGATATTTTGACTTTTTCATTTCCAATTTGTATCTCTTTGATCTCCTTTTGTTTTCTAATTGTTCTGGCTAGTATTTCAAGTACTATATTGATGCTTTCATCTATGGCACCTGATTTCTTTCCTAGGTTTGCTATCTCCAGATTTATCTTCATTTGTGATTTCTTAATTGTTTCCACTTCCACTTTTAGATTCTGGACGATTTTGTTCAATTTCTTCACCTATTTGGTTGTGTTTTTCTGTAATTCTTTGAGGGATTTTTACTTTTCCTCTTTAAGGGCTTCTACCTATTTAGCTGAGTTCTCCTGTAATTCTTTAAGGCAGTTTTTAATGACCTTCTTAAAATCCTAGAGACATGATTTTAAATACAAATCTTGCTTTTCCAGTTTGTTGGGGTATCCAGGACTTGCTGTGGTGGGAGTACTGCTTTCTGATGATGCCAAGTAGTCTTGGTTACTACTGGTAAGATTCTTGAATTTGCCTTTCACCATCAGGTAATCTCTGCTGTTAGATGTTCTTGCTGCCTCTGGCTGGAGCTTGTTCCTCTTGTGAGTCTGTAAGCCTGTGTCAGCACTCCTGGTGATCTCACCTGAGTGACTGGGTCAGAGCACTTCCTGGAGACAAGCTCTCCTCTGGCAGGAATGGTGCAGAGAGGACTGTGGAACAGCCCCACCTTCTGGGTGCAGATGGGGGCAGGAAGGATCCTGTCTCAGCTTCTCTGCTGCATCTGTGGCCTGTGTGCTTTTTGCTGGTCATGCCTTACACAGTCACCAGAGAGAAAATTGCTTTTCTTCTTTGAGGACCTCTAATACATTCATTCATGTTTTGAAGTTCTTGTCTTGTGCCTCAGCTATATTGCATATTATCAGGATCTTTTATAGTGTGGTTGATTGGCTTCAGTGTTGAAATATTGTCCTGGCTGTTATTGGTGGTGTTTTTATGCTGGCATCTAAGCATCTGGGTTTAGGAATGATTATAGCTCTAGGTGTGGTTATCTGGTTCTGTCTTTGTAGGGCATGGTTCTTAGGAAAGCATATTTGCTATTGGTTGCCTAGTAAGAAATATGTAATACATAATCAGAATTTCATCCTATACTCAGGATGCATATGTATTTATTAGTTTTTGTTTGTTAAAGGGTTTTTTGGTTGTTTGGTTGGTTGGTTGGTTTTGTTTTTTTGGGGGGTAAAGGGTGCAGGGCTAACAGCTATAACCAGAAATATGACCGTATCTGCTTATTGATATATTGAACAATTTAACCTAGCCATTTCACCAGTGTAACTTATAATTATATTGGATAAATTATTTAAACTATGTGTATAAAAATAATAGAAAATTATCTTGCTATAAAAGGCACCCAAACAGATTTTTTTTCTCTATAAATATGTGATTAAAGGAATGTCTCTAAGGTTGCCCAGATGACTCTGGGAATTATGTGACTTTTGCGAGTATAATTTGCTTCATGTTTAATGGAGATAAAGCAATCAGTCTCAGTTTCTAGCACACTGTCATACTTAGTAAATGAGTGTGATCAAGGGTGGAGAGAGGTGTTCTTGACCACCACTTAAAATTACTCTTTCATCCATTCCCTTGCCACTAAAACTTCCAGATCTCCTCAAGCTTAGTACTTTGTTTTCAGTGTCTGAAGCTTTTCAATTCTACTGACATTTTACAAACACTCAGATATTCTAAGATTTACAAATGGTTTATGTAGAAATGTTGTACTAGCTACATCAGATGGTCAAACTACTTTCAACTTGCCTCTGACCTGATATTTACCCAATATTTTAAAAGTGGTGTTCGAAAACCAGGAACAATGCTATCCAAACTCAGTTTTGTGGGAAAGGTCATGATTGCTATGCACTAGAACAATGCTTTATTTCCTCTAACTTCCCACTAAACTCAGAAAGAGATGCATACTCTAAGATAGACTGATGTCACTATTCTATGTGTAAACCTTTTTGATATTGTAATAAAACTATGGTGTGGAAAACTGGGGACAAAGAGTCATTTCTGTCTGACAGCATTTTGGTGCTGTGATATATATATATGTATGTATATATGTATATATATATATGTATGTATATATGTATATATATATGGATATTTCTTTTCCTTTATATTTGCATGTATTCGCTGTACATGTATTTCATAGAGATAATGCCTTTCAGATATATCATGCACCATACACACTATCATTTATTTCATCCACCTTAGTCTCCCTTTTGTATCTCTCTTCCTGTTAATCTCATTTCTTCCCCAATTTCTTTCCTGCCTTCATATTATATGTGTATACACATATACACACAAATATGCATATAAAAAGATACATAATTATCTGTATATATGAAGATTTTAGAACCCATCAGTAAGAGAAAGAGTAATTTTAACTTTCTGCATCTGATGTACTTCACTTAATATGATTGTTTGTAGTTGTTTCTATTTTCAGAAAATGACATCATTTCATCTTTCCTTACGGCTAAATGAAATCCCATTGTGTCCATTGTGTATATGCACCATACTTTCTGTATCTCTTCACCTGTGATAAATGTATAAGCTGATTCCATTAATTCTGTATTGTGAACATTGTAGAGATAAGCATAGATATATAGCATCTATGTAGTACATTAAATTAGAATCATCCAGAAATATAAAAAACATAGCTAGGATTGTATACTTGTGTAACATGTAGTTCAATAGATAGACAGATAGACAGAGATATAGATAAAGATATATAATTTTTTAGGAACCTCCATATTGATTTCCATAATGGCTGGATCAGTTTGGCAGCAGTATATATGGGGTTGCCTTTTGTCCAAATCCTCTATGCTATCTCTTATTCTGTTGTTGTTGTTGTTGTTGTTGTTGTTGTTGTTGTTGTTGTTGTTTGTATTCCTAATTATAGTCATCCTGAATGTAATACAATTAATCTCAGTGTAGTTTGAATTTGGATTTTACTTGCTATGTGCTGACAAGTTTTATGTCAATTTGATTGAAGCTAAAATTATCATAGAGGAGGGAACTTCAACTGAGAAAAGAACTCTAAGATCAGGCTATATTCAGGACTGCGGGGCATTTTTTTAAATTAGTGGTGGATGTGGTAGGGCCAACCCCATTTTGAGTGGTGCCATTCCTGGACTGAGGGCCCTGGATTTTATAAGAAAGCAGGCTGAGCAAGTCATAAAAGCAAGCCAGTAAGAGCACCCATCCAAGGCCTCTGCATCAGCTCCTGCCTACAGGTTCCTGCCCTATCTGAGCTCCTTCCCTCACTGCTTTTGATGATGAATTGTTATATAGAACTGTAAGTAAAATAATCCTTTTCCTCCCCAAGCTGCTTTTGATCATGAAATTTCATCACAACACTGTGACCCTAACTAAGACTTATTAAGATATATTTTTAAATTTTACTGGCTATTTATTCTTCATCTTTTAAGAACTGACTGTTCATTTCATTAGCGCATTTCTTGATTAAGATGGGGAATTAATATTCTGAGTTCTTTGTGTATTATAGATGTCAATCCTCAGTGAGAGGTACAGCTAACAAAGAATTTTGTTCCATTTGTTACTCTGATTCAGTAAATGTTCCCTTGCTGTATAGACATTTTATGATTTCATGAATTCCTGTTTGTCCATGTCTTGCTTTATTTTCTGAGCCAGCAGAGCACATTCAGAAAGTCCTGCCTATGCTTATTTCTTCAATATGTTCCCCTATCATGTATAGCTTCAGGGACATAAAATGGTATAACCAATGTAATGGTAAGGTTGGTATCAACTGTCAACTTGACAGATTCTGGAATCAAATGGGAGATTGGCACCTGAGTGTTCCTGAAGGTATTCTCTTGATTGTAGTACTTAGGTTGAATATATCCGCTCACAGTGGGCAGCATTATTCTGCTGGGCTGGAATCCTGACTATAAATGCAGAGGGAGCTGAGAAACTATGTTCGTTCACCACTCTCTTTTTTCTGATTATGAGTACCATGTAATCAGTTGCTTCAGGACCCTACTGCCTTGACTTCCTCACTGAAATATATTCCTGATCTGTGAAACAGATTAAACTATTTCTCCCTTAAATTATTTTTGTGAGCACAATCCATCACATCACCAGGAAAAACAAAACAACCATATATGAAACCGTTTGGCATTTCATATAAAGTTGATCACAAATTTACCATATATCCTAGAAAATTTCTATGCTTAGGTAGTTAACTAAAGGTGATTTAAAAAGAAAACTCAATTCTACTCAATGACTTGCACATGGTTGGTTATTGATAGCAGAGAACTGGTAAAAATAAATCCAAACACTCCCCAAATGTGAATAGATAAAGACATTGTGCCAGTAGGATTGATATACTTCTCAGAACATTATAATCTGTAAATTCCATCACACATGCTGACAATTTAAGTTTGAGAATATAGAAATATTGACTACTCTGATTTGATCATTATATATTGTGTATATCCATTAAATAACCACAATGTATTCAGAAGTCTATATAAGCAAAATAATAAGTTATTTTTAAAAGACAGACACAATGGCTTTAAGTATCATTTAGTTCTAAAAATTATAGATAGAGCATCATTAAAATTCAAAAGGATATCCTGAGAAAAATAAGCTAGACAAAAGAAAGTCCCTATTTCATAATTAAACACACAGGATGTCCTAAAAATAACTTGCCTAGCCTATATTGACAGGAAAAAATAAAAAAGACAAATGGTTGCCTGGGGCCAGAGAAGGGGTAGAGACCTGACAGGAAAGGTCACTGAGAAAACACTGGGACATGGAAAGTTCTATTCTATTCTACCGATGGTTATATGAACATATAAGAAAAGGATACATTTCATTATATATTAAGTATATCTCAATAGAGACACATTTTTAAAGGAAGGAAATGTTTAACATAGAAAATACTTTATTATATATAGTTTGTTTAAAAATAGACTTTTAAAAAATAACAGCTATTATAGCAGCTGAAGCAAGAAATTTGCAGTCTTAAAAAATTAAAATAAGGGAGAATGCATAATGAAGAGTCTAAAAGCATCCGGTCTGTAACAGAATGGTCAAATTTGAAAGGCAGCTTTTCAATTGACTGCATGCAAATGACACTAAAACAATGTCTAAAACACTAGGTATAATAGAATTTTAAACTAAACATTTTAGCTTTCTAAAAATAATAAAAGAGGGGTGCTTACACTAGTCTTTGTGTGAATATTTTAAATTCGAACTGCCTTTATATTTAGTACTAGATGACAAACATTGGCCATGGATTCAAAGGTTTCTATTCGAGATATCCTTCACTGTCAATATGCCAAATCATTTAGCAGCTCAGTTGCTTTAAATATGTATGAAGTATTGGTCTGTATTTCCTATATGTCAGATATATATAAAGTATTCAATAACACTGATGTATTTGAATTCCTGAGTGACTATAATCGTTTTTATTCTAAAATTTCTGCCTGTCTCAATGCAAATGCTGTTTCACTTAAGTAAACAATTTTTAAAAATATCCTTTTTACTCTCAAAGGTATGAGACACATTCACAGTCCCTGGATTAGTGGGTTGTGCTGTGGTATTAGCATTGGTGTATAATGTGTGACCATCATGGGGTGACCACTGTGTGAGGTGGACCTAAGGTTAAGATCACAGACACACACAAAGGTCCAGTGACTGTAGGATCTGAGGCATGGCTGTTTCTAGTTGGCAGTGACTTCTGTGTTCCAGATGTGGATATTCATGGACTACTCCTAGTAGTCAAAATTTAACACCCAGATTTATCCCAATCAACTGTTGCTTCAGGGTCAAAGCTATGGGTGTTCCTGCTACAAGCATTCCTTCATTGAATTTGGATGAGATACTTACAGAACATTCATGTTGCAGGTCTTGGGAACAGGCATCTGTGGAACAACAGCAGCTCCATCCCTCATAGCAATGCCTTATTGCTATGTATTGGAATAGTCTTGGATTTAAAGTGTGGGCAAATTAATTTAGGCAGAGAGCTGGAGTCTGAAGCATGGGAATGAGAGGAGAAGCTACAGCTCTAGGCTTCATATTGGTACAGAGTTCAGATGATGGCAGACCCTCTCCGTGGGGTGTACTTAGTGATGGCTGAGACTTCCGACTATGCTCTTCTTCGCAAGCTTCTGGGTATTGTTTGAGGAGCATTAAGAAACTCCTCCATGAAAGCTGCAGGCAGTCTGTGTGCAAAGGCTGCTTGCTGAGATCCTCTGTAGAACAGGTCAGTGTGGTCTGCTATGTCATCCATCAGGTTCAGAACCATCTGTAGATGCTTCATATGAATAATCTTTCCTGATGTACTTTCTGTATAATATTTTCCATCATTGTTCCATTGTGCTTCTAAGAGTTTTCATTTGGATACCTGAGCCTTCCTATAAACAGACTACTGGCATTTTATTTATTTATTTATTTATTTATTTATTTATTTATTTATTTATTTTAGGATAATGGAGACTAGTATTTTGTCCTCTAAAAGCTTGATGGTGTGTTTTCTTTTCTCTTTTTAACTTTGTGGGTTTGTGTGTGCGTGTGTATGTGTGTGTGTGTGTCTGTCTGTCTGTCTTTCTGTCTCTCTTCTCTGTCTGTCTGTCTGCTCCTTTGAGTAACCTATCTTTAATTTCACTTATGTTTTCTTCTTGATGATGTTGCTCCTTGAATGTGTCATTTGAATTTAAATACATTTCCTGCCCCTGCCACCAATTTCTTCTGCATCCTTTATTGTATTTTCTTTTCTTATAAAACAAACAAACAACTATTAGAGGTGTGTGTGTGTGTGTGTGTGTGTGTGTGTGTGTGTGTGTGTGTATACCATGATGTATATGAGGAGGTAGAGAAGAACTTGAAGGTGTCAGTCCCCTTTGTACTATGTGAGTTCTAGGGAGATTAAACTTAAGGCATCAAGTTTGGCAGCAGGTCCCTCTTTTAGTTTTTTCAACTTGATCCTGCAGAGAGGGAAGTTCAGTTGCGAAACTGCCTCCATCAGACTGATCTGTGAGAATGCCTATCAGGGCATTTTGTTGATGGTAATGGAGGGCCTAACCCATTGTGAGTGGGTCATTCCTGGACTTGTAAAACTAGGCTGTATAAGAAAAATGGTAGAGCAAGCCATGAAGAAGCAAGAAAGTGAACACTATTCCTCCATGCTCCTGCTTTAGTTCCTTCCTCCACGTTCCTGCCTTAAACTTCTTCTCTGGCTTCTCTCAATGAGGGACAATAATCCATTAGCTGAAATAAACCCCTTACTCCCAAGGTTACTTTTGGTCAATGTTTTACCACAAGAACAGGAAAAAAAAAACTAGAAAAGAAGGACACTTGAAGTATATCAAGATTAATAGGTCAGTAATTTTTTAGTTGTCTGATTTATTTAAAACTTTAGTTTAGAAAACATTTTACAATCTTGAATGCGAGTCAAGATGCAGTAGATTTGGTAGGCATCTTTCAATAACATGTGATTGATTATTACCATTTATCTAAATGCCTTGGATGTCTGTGAACTTTTGTTTACTACAATGAAATCACACTTCAATAAATCCCTTGATCAAAAATATATTTGAAATACAAACATTTAGCATTCAGCAGTTATTTATTTGAAATAAAATGCACATATAGCATATATTAGAACAGCATGTATGTGCCTTATCCTAACATTTCCTTGTAATACATAATTCTGGCAATGTGATGAGGTTGGTATATTTAAACATTTCCAAAATGAAAAATAATTGAGATAGGATAATTTGTTTTTATTTAAGTCCATATGGAACCAACATTAAATCACTGTCCTGCATTATGTAAGAAGAAACAAAAGGACCCATCTCTCTCTAATGATCTGCTGAACAAAATAAAGGTTTTCAATCTTTTGTTCTTAATGCCTCATCAGGTAGTCTTTGAAAGATAAATCGTGAACTGAAGTAAACAATCTACAGAACTTCCTGTCACTCGTGAATATAGAGAAACAAGATGTTCAGCTCTATCCGTTCTCAAGAATAACAGACAGTAGATATATTTCTTTGTTTGTGGTTTTCCGTTGCTATTTTCAAAACAAGAAACTTCTGTAAGAATATTGAATAGCAAGTTCTTAAAAATAACTCTGTTTTATATCTATAAACAACATTAAATCCACTGCTTTCTTGATGCCCATGCATGAGTATTTAATGGGCAAACTAGTACTTTTAGTAATTTTTGTAACTGATAGAGGCAAAGTATATTAAGTCATAAGGAGGGTGAAAGAAATCTCAGTCATTGGCATTCTTTTCACTCTTAACTGGAGTTTGTATTGTATTCTTAAAACACACAATCATGATATTTTGTCCTCTCTGTCACTGTGTATGGTAGTTGTTTAAGAGTCAAATCCAAGGAACCAGAGACCTGGGCTTAGACTCAGTCTACTCTTTAGTCTGAGTGAGTGTCAGAAATCCCCTTAAACATTCAAAAGGTTGGAACATCCAAGAACAGCATCTTTTTGAGATAATAAAGGACTGACTGGGATGTCCCTGGCCCATCTTCCTTCCATGAAGATGTTGTGTCAGTGATCAAGCCTGGTAAAACTTTGAGAAACTAGTGTAGAATTCCTTTCTAGTGGAAAACCTGACTTCTTGAAGCCACACTTCAGCCATTATCTCCCTTTAGCTCTATATAACACTATTGGGAGCAACAAGAGAGCCCCCCATCCCCTACAGTGTTCTGTCTTACCTTGATCAAAGTACTAACAGGCCATATTGGGGACTACAAAGGACAAGGGGAGTTTGGTCAGCATGTAATTACTGAGTCATTTGTCCTGGTTCAGTGTGGGATGAATGAGAAAACTCAAAATTCTCAGCTTTTGGGGGGAAGGAAAAGGAGTCATGATGGCTTGGATTCTGTTTTGCCTGTGTTGGAGACATGAGAGTATCTGAAATGTTGACGATGATTGAGGGAACAGAAGATCTGAGCAGCATGCTGTTCTAGAGAAGATGCGGATGATAGATGGAGGTGCTTTTTTAAAGTAGTAGAATATATAAGAAAGGAAATGGGTTTGGTGAAGAAAGGCACCTTTTCAAGTACTGATATCTATATTTGGCTCAGGTTTTCATTCGAAATATTTATAAATTTTAGAGTAGTAACTCTGAAAGTGAGAAGAATTCTTAAATATGCAAATGAATGATTCCCCATCCTCCATGCCTAGTCCAAGTCTTACATGCTGGGCTTCAGTCCAGCCTGGTAAGCCCTCTAAACTCTTACAACTGCACTATCCCCATGATCCAGGCCTAACCTCAATCATGTCTATGTGCATTGGACTAGCCAATAGAAGTTCTAGGAACTTCTCCCACCTATATGGCAGTGTTGGGAGCACAAAGGTTCTTGTATCACCCAATATCACCAGGGAAACCAGAAATGTTAAGCATATAACATTATCTCCAAAAAAAAAAGGTAAAGAAAAAGTGGAAAGAAACCTTGTTTTTCTACCCAAAAGACTGGAATTGGAGATGATTAATAGCTGATGATGAGTATTTTACAAAGGACCAGAATATATCAATTACCCACAACCAGGACTAGAGCTGGATAAATAACCCTTGTATTATCTGCATAGCCAGGGTGTCCTGAAGCTCCCACACAGGACTAGAGGTGGCAAAGCTATCTGTTTGACTGATACCACTTTCCCTAGACACTTAAGATAACATATGTAGCCTATCTCTTTAGAACCAATCTTCTTGGAAGAAATGACATGTACTTTGAGTTCAGTTCTGATATATTTATGCCTGCTTGTGCACCAGGGATTATATTATACCAGATTATTTTTTCAGAATTGTACGGTTTTTAAATATACTGACAATAAACTACCTGGCATCAGAATCCAGAAGTTTGATCCAACTTGGCTAACTAAGCTGGTCTAAATCAAATTTTCCTTCTTGTCTCTTTATGGATCATTTCACTGCATGCTGTCGCACTTCTACAGGGTAGAACCTTTTGTACCAGCCTAGGCAGAAATAGCCCATAGTTCTATTGCCATGCTCTTATCCTTGCTATTGAGTTGGAATTGCCCCTGTTCTTTCAAATAATAATCAACACTGAGAATCTGAAGAATTAATTTACCAAATTCTCATACCTGATCTAAAAACAAATAAAGCTTGATCAACAACAGGAACAACGCAAGAGAGTCATCCTAGAATATCACATCAGACACTCAAAGCAACAGAAGAAGTTCACATGTTTAGGTCCCGTTGTTAAAACAAAATAGAATGAAACACCAAGTTAGTATGTCCCTGTTAAACCTTGTATTAACAGTTCCACAAAAGTGCTCTCCAGTGATAATTATCTAGATGAACCCTATGACACAGAATTTAAAAGAACAAGCACTAATTTCAGCACAAATTTCAAGGAAGAAGTCATGAATAAAGAATAAACACCTCAATGAATTTAAAGAGACTAAGAAAGGCTGACCAGCCCACCTTGGGATTTATTCCATGAACAAGTACCAAACCCTGATACTATTACTGATGCCATGTTGTGCTTGCAGAGAGGAGCCTAGTATGGCTGTCCTCTGAGAGGCTCTACCAGCAGCTGACAGAGACAGATGCAGATACTCACAGCCAACCATTGGATTGAGGTCTGGGGTGTCTATGAAAGAGTTAGGGGAAGGACTGAAGGAGCTGAAGGGGATTGCAACCTCTTTGGAAGAACAATAGTATCAACTAACCAGACCCCTCAGAACTTCCAGGGACTAAGCCATCAACCAAATTGCATACATGGGCTGTTCCATGCTCCGCATCCCCTGAATGCACATATGTAGCAGAGGGCTGCCTTGCCTGGCCTCACTGGGAGAGGATACACCTAATGATGTAAAGACTTGATGCCCCAGGAAAGGGGGGAGATGGGGGTGTGAGGTGGAGGTAGGTGGGTGAGTGAGTGAGAGGTGTTAATGGGTAAGTGAATGGAAGAGCACCTCATCAAAGGCAAAGGGGATGGGGGTGTGAAGAACTCTGGGAGGGGGGACCAGGAAGGCAGCACCATTTTGAACATAAATAAATAAAATAAATAAAGTAAATAAAAAAGAGAATAGGAATAAAGTCCTGAGTAAAGTCCAAGAAAACACACATGTGCAGCTGAATGAAATGACAGAAAATTAAGTATCTGAAAACTGATGCCAGTGAAGAGTCAGATACTGAAGAAACCCCAAGCTGAAATGAAGATGGGATTGAAAAACACAGTAATTCAGTTAGGCCCTCAGGGAAAAGCCTTACCAGTGGAATACATTAATCAATTAACAGGCAGAAAAGCAGAGGTCTGAAACCATGCAAGCAAAGTATAAAGTAAAAATCTGAAAATACATCAGGATAACAGCCGCCTTCTCCACTGAAACCTTAACCCCAGAAGAGTCTGAAGAACTGTACTTTAAATTCTAAGAGGCTTTGAATGCCAACCTAGACTAGTTTACCCAGAAAACCTGTCAGCCACAGTTGAAGCAGAAGGGAAAAACTTCATGATACAATCCAGAATACAAAATACATATACACCAAGCCAGCCACACAAGGAACACTGGAAACAGTACCCCAGATGAGATAGAGGAATGAACACAGGCAACAATATATAGCATATAAAAAAGCCAATGAAGATATAATTACTGAAACACAAAATATGACTAATAACAACAACCAATCATAGCAACCAACATGTAGATTTTAATAATCACCTTAGATACTAATAGCCTTCATTCCCTAATTGAAGAACATGTGTTAGCTAAGTAGATTTTGAAACAAATATGGTCGCCTTAAGAAACTTAGCAACTTTAAAGGTAAAAAACATATTATAGAAAAGAATAGTATTCTAAGAAAATGGGAGAAAAGCACCGGGGTAGCTAGGGCGCAGGGTCGGCTGACACTCGCCAGCTACCCACAACACCCACCACAGGATCTTAAGACTTCTGGTGAGTGGAACACAGCTTCTGCTCCAATCCAATTGCGCGCGGGGCCTGAGACTGCATTAGTTAGGGAAGCAGAAACCGGCCTGAGTAGGGCCACAGGTCTCATCCGGCCGGATCAGCACCAGGGTAGCTAGAGCGCAGGGTCACCTGACACCCGCCAGCTACCCACGACCCCCGCCACAGGATTTTGAGACTGCTGGTGAGTGGAACACAGCTTCTGCTCCAGTCCAATAACGCGGGACCTGAGACTGCTTTGGTTGGGGAGGCAGAAATCCGGCCTACATAGGGCCACAAGCCTCTTTCTGTCAGAAAAGCACTGGGGTAGCTAGGGCGCAGGGTCGGCTGACACTCGACAGCTACCCACAACACCCGCCACAGGATCTTAAAACTTCTGGAGAGTGGAACACAGCTTCTGCTCCAATCCAATTGCGCGCAGGACCAGAGACTGCATTAGTTAGGGAAGCAGAAAAACGGCCTGAGTAGGACCACAGGCCTCTTCCGGCTGGACCAGCACCGGGGTACCACCAGCTACCCACGACCCCTGCCACAGGATTTTGAGACTGCTGGTGAGTGGAACACAGCTTCTGCTCCAATCTTTAAACAGTGACAACGACAACAACTAACCCCAGAGATTACCAGATGGCGAAAGGTAAACGTGATAATCTTACTAACAGAAACCAAGACCACTCACCATCATCAGAACCCAGCACTCCCACTTCGCCCAATCCAGGGCACCCCAAAACACCGGAAAAGCTAGACACGGATCTAAAAGCATATCTCCTGATGATGGTAGAGGACTTCAAGAAGGACTTTAATAACACACTTAAAGAAATACAAAGGAACACTGGTAAACAGGTAGAAGACAGTAAAGAGGAAGCACAAAAATCCCTTAAAGAATTGCAGGAGAACACTGCTAAAGAGTTACAAATCCTTAAAGAAAAACAGGATAACATAATCAAACAGGTAGAAGTCCTTAATGAAAAACAGGAAAACACATCCAAACAGATGATGGAAATGAACAAAACCATACTAGACCTAAAAAGGGAAGTAGACACAATAAAGAAAACCCAAAATGAGGCAACACTGGAGATAGAAACCCTAGGAAAGAAATCTGGAACCATAGATACCAGCATCAGCAACAGAATACAAGAGATGGAAGAGAGAATCTCAGGTGCAGAAGATTCCATAGAGAACATCGGCACAACAATCAAGGAAAATGTAAAATGCAAAAAGATCCTAACTCAAAACATCCAAGAAATACAGGACACAATGAGAAGACCAAACATTAGGATAATAGGAGTGGATGAGAATGAAGATTTTCAACTCAAAGGACCAGCAAACATCTTCAACAAAATTATAGAAGAAAACTTCCCAAATCTAAAGAAAGAGATGCCCATGAACATACAAGAAGCCTACAGAACTCCAAATAGACTGGACCAGAAAAGAAATACCTCCCGACACATAATAATCAGAACAACAAATGCTCTAAATAAAGATAGAATACTAAAAGCAGTAAGAGAAAAAGGCCAAGTAACATATAAAGGCAAGCCTATCAGAATTACACCAGATTTTTCACCAGAGACTATGAAAGCCAGAAGATCCTGGACGGAGGTTATACAGACACTAAAAGAACACAAATTCCAGCCCAGGCTACTATACCCAGCCAAACTCTCAATTAACATAGATGGAGAAACCAAAGTATTCCACGACAAAACCAAATTCACACATTATCTCTCCAGGAATCCAGCCCTTCAAAGGATAATAACAGAAAAAAAAAACAATACAAGGACAGGAACCACGCCCTAGAAACAACAAGAAGGTAATCCCTCAACAAACCTAAAAGAAGACAGCCACAAGAACAGAATGCCAACTTTAACAACAAAAATAACAGGAAACAACAATTACTTTTCCTTAGTATCTCTTAATATCAATGGACTCAACTCCCCAATAAAAAGACATAGACTAACAAACTGGCTACACAAACAAAACCCAACATTTTGCTGCTTACAGGAAACTCATCTCAGAGAAAAAGATAGACACTACCTCAGAATGAAAGGCTGGAAAACAATTTTCCAAGCAAATGGTATGAAGAAACAAGCTGGAGTAGCCATTCTAATATCTGATAAGATTGACTTCCAACCCAAAGTCATTAAAAAAGACAGGGAGGGACACTTCATACTCATCAAAGGTAAAATCCTCCAAGAGGAACTATCAATTCTGAATGTCTAGGCTCCAAATACAAAGGCAGACACATTCATTAAAGAAACTTTAGTAAATCTCAAAGCACACATTGCACCTCATACAATAATAGTGGGAGACTTCAACACACCACTTTCACCAATGGACAGATCATGGAAACAGAAACTAAACAGGGACACAGAGAAACTAAGAGAAATTATGAATCAACTGGATCTGGCAGATATCTACAGAACATTCTATCCTAAAACAAAAGGATATACCTTCTTCTCAGGACCTCATGGTACCTTCTCCAAAATTGACCACATAATTGGTCACAAAATAGGCCTCAACAGATACAAAAATATTGAAATTGTCCCATGCATCCTATCAGATCACCATGGACTAAGGCTGATCTTCAATAACAAAATAAATAATAGAAAGCCAACCTTCACGTGGAAACTGAACAACACTCTTCTCAATGATACCTTGGTCAAGGAAGGAATAAAGAAAGAAATTAAGGACTTTTTAGAGTTCAATGAAAATGAAGCCACAACATACCCAAACTTATGGGACGCAATGAAAGCATTTCTAAGAGGGAAACTCATAGCTCTGAGTGCCTCCAAAAGGAAACTAGAGAGAGCACACATTAGCAGCTTGACAACACACCTAAAAGCACTAGAACAAAAGGAAGCAAATTCACCCAAGAGGAGTAGACCGCAGGAAATAATCAAACTCAGGGGCGAAATCAACCAAGTGGAAACAAGAAAAACTATTCAAAGAATCAACCAATCAAGGAGCTGGTTCTTTGAGAAAATCAACAAGATAGATAAACCCTTAGCCAGACTCACTAGAGGGCACAGGGAAAGCATCCTAATTAACAAAATCAGAAATGAAAAAGGAGACATAACAACAGATCCTAAAGACATCCAAAACACCATCAGATCCTTCTTCCAAAGGCTATACTCAACAAAACTGGAGAACCTGGATGAAATGGAGAAGTTCCTAGACAGATACCAGGTACCAAAGTTGAATCAAGATCAGGTTAATGATCTAAACAGCCCTATATCCCCCAAAGAAATAGAAGCAGTCATTAATAGTCTCCCAACTAAAAAAAGCCCAGGACCAGATGGGTTTAGTGCAGAGTTCTATCAGACCTTCAAAGAAGATCTAATCCCAGTTCTTCATAAACTATTCCACAAAATAGAAACAGAAGGTACTCTACCCAACTCATTCTATGAAGCCACAATTACTCTGATACCTAAACCACAAAAAGACCCAACAATGATAGAAAACTTCAGACCAATATCCCTTATGAATATTGATGCAAAAATCCTCAATAAAATTCTTGCTAACCGAATCCAAGAACACATCAAAACAATCATCCATCCTGACCAAGTAGGTTTCATCCCAGGGATGCAGGGATGGTTCAATATATGGAAATCCATCAACGTAATCCAGTATATAAACAAACTCAAAG
Organism: Mus caroli; assembly: GCF_978045245.1. Taxonomy (NCBI): domain Eukaryota; kingdom Metazoa; phylum Chordata; class Mammalia; order Rodentia; family Muridae; genus Mus; species Mus caroli. Next base: position 81,157,610 of record NW_028227266.1, read on the forward strand.
ACAAAAACCACATGGTCATCTCGTTAGATGCGGAAAAAGCATTTGACAAGATCCAACACCCATTCATGATAAAAGTCTTGGAAAGATCAGGAATTCAAGGCCCATACATAAACATGATAAAAGCAATCTACAGCAAACCAGTAGCCAACATCAAAGTAAATGGTGAGAAGCTTGAAGCAATCCCTCTAAAATCAGGGACTAGACAAGGCTGTCCACTTTCTCCATACCTATTCAACATTGTACTTGAAGTCCTAGCCAGAGCAATTCGACAACAAAAGGAGATCAAAGGGATACAAATTGGAAAAGAAGAAGTCAAAATATCACTTTTTGCAGATGATATGATAGTATATATAAGTGACCCTAAAAATTCCACCAGAGAACTCCTAAGCCTGATAAACAGCTTCGGTGAAGTAGCTGGATATAAAATTAACTCAAACAAATCAATGGCCTTTCTCTACACAAAGAATAAACAGGCTGAGAAAGAAATTAGGGAAACAACACCCTTCTCAATAGTAACAAATAATATAAAATATCTTGGTGTGACTCTAACTAAGGAAGTGAAAGATCTGTATAATAAAAACTTCAAGTCTCTGAAGAAAGAAATTATAGAAGATCTCAGAAGATGGAAAGATCTCTCATGCTCATGGATTGGCAGGATCAACATTGTAAAAATGGCTATCTTGCCAAAAGCAATCTACAGATTCAATGAAATCCCCATCAAAATTCCAAATCAATTCTTCAACGAATTAGAAAGTGCAATCTGCAAATTCATCTGGAATAACAAAAAACCTAGGATAGCAAAAACTCTTCTCAAGGATAAAAGAACCTCTGGTGGAAACACCATGCCGGACCTAAAGCTCTACTACAGAGCAATTGTCATAAAAACTGCATGGTACTGGTATAGTGACAGACAAATAGACCAATGGAATAGAATTGAAGACCCAGAAATGAACCCACACACCTATGGTCACTTGATCTTCGACAAGGGAGCTAAAAACATCCAGTGGAAGAAAGACAGCATTTTCAACAAATGGTGCTGGCACAACTGGTTGTTAACATGTAGAAGAATGCGAATTGATCCATTCCTATCTCCTTGTACTAAGGTCAAGTCTAAGTGGATCAAGGAACTTCACATAAAACCAGAGACACTGAAACTTATAGAGGAGAAAGTGGGGAAAAGCCTTGAAGATATGGGCACAGGGGAAAAATTCCTGAATAGAACAGTAATGGCTTGTGCTGTAAGATCGAGAATTGACAAGTGGGACCTCATGAAACTACAAAGCTTCTGCAAGGCTAAAGACACCATCAATAAGACAAAAAAACCACCAACAGATTGGGAAAGGATATTCACCTATCCTAAATCAGATAAGGGACTAATATCCAATATATATAAAGAACTCAAGAAGGTGGACTCCAGAAAGTCAAATAACCCCATTAAAAAATGGGGCTCAGAACTGAACAAAGAATTCCCACCTGAGGAATACCGAATGGCAGAGAAACACCTGAAAAAATGTTCAACATCCTTAATCATCAGGGAAATGCAAATCAAAACAACCCTGAGATTCCACCTCACACCAGTCAGAATGGCTAAGATCAAAAGTTCAGGTGACAGCAGATGCTGGCGAGGATGTGGAGAAAGAGGAACACTCCTCCATTGTTGGTGGGATTGCAAGCTTGTACAACCACTCTGGAAATCAGTCTGGCCATTCCTCAGAAAATTGGACATAGTACTACCGGAGGATCCAGCAATACCTCTCCTGGGCATATATCCAGAAGATGTCCCAACCGGTAAAAAGGACACATGCTCCACTATGTTCATAGCAGCCCTATTTATAATAGCCAGAAGCTGGAAAGAACCCAGATGTCCCTCAACAGAGGAATGGATACAGAAATTATGGTACATTTACACAATGGAGTACTACTCAGCTATTAAAAAGAATGAATTTATGAAATTCCTAGCCAAATGGATGGACCTGGAGGGCGTCATCTTGAGTGAAGTAACACAAACACATAAGAACTCACACAATATGTATTCACTGATAAGTGGATATTAGCCCAAAACTTAGGATACCCAAGATATAAGATACAATTTGCTAAACGCATGAAACTCATGAAGAAGAATGAAGACCAAAGTGTGGACACTGTGCCCCTTCTTAGAATTGGGACAAAACACCCAGGGAAGGAGTTACAGAGACAAAGTTCGTAGCTGTGATGAAAGGATGGACCATTTAGAGACTGCTGTATCCAGGGATCCATCCCATAATCAGCTTCTAAACGCTGACACCATTGCATACACTAGCAAGATTTTGCTGAAAGGACCCAAAGATAGCTGTCTCTTGTGAGACGATGCCGGGGCCTAGCAAACACAGGAGTGGATGTTCACAGTCAGCTATTGGATGTATCACAGGGCTCCCAATGGAGAAGCTAGAGAAAGTACCCAAGGAGCTAAAGGGATCTGCAACCCTATTGTTGGAACAACATGATGTACTAACCAGAACCCCGGAGCTCTTGTCTCTAGCTGCATATGTATCGAAAGATGGCCTAGTCGGCCATCAATGGAAAGAGAGGCCCATTGGACTTGCAAACTTTATATGCCCCAATATAGGGGAATGCCAGGGCCAAAAGAATGGGAATGGGTGGGTAGGGAAGTGGGGGGTGGTATGGGGGACTTTTGGGATAGCATTGGAAATGTAATTCATGAAAATATGTAATAAAAATATTAAAAATTAAAAAAAGGATAAACTGTACTAGTGAAACTACTATCAGGATAAACTGTGTGAGAAGAGAATCTATTTTCAATAAAAGGGGTGGGGGAGTAGGGAGGTGGGAGGATCTAGAAGATGGTGGAGGAAAAGACTATGATCAAAATATATCATATGAAAAAAATTAATAAATTTTAAAAATGAAAAAAAAAAAGAAAATGGACTGAGAGAAATACAGATGTCATTATCCTATATTGGACAAAAGCTTCATTCTCACTAAAATTAATCTGAAGAGATAAAGAAGGACAGTTATTTTCATCAAGTGGATTATTTCCTAATAATACATAATAATCCTAAACATATATTTACCAAATTCTTATGCACTCCATTTCATAAATAGTGTACGGTTAGACTTCGTGGTACAATTAACCTTAACTCAGTAAGAGTTTCCAATACCCTTTTATCAATTTACACCTTGTTAGCACAAAAACTAAACCTAGAAAAATAGGAATTAAATGGCATCATTCATGAAGTGAACCTAACAGGTATCTACAGATATTCCACCCAAATATCAAAGAATATCCATTCTGCTCAGAGGCCTATGGAACTTTCTCTGAAACAGAACACTGAATAGGACACAAAATAAATTTCAACAAATACTTAAGACAAACCAACAAACCAAAAACAAAGTACCCTCTACATCTTCTCTAATCTCATTATTAAGCTTTGAAGTAATTAGATCTTTAATAACTACATGAACTCAAGGAGATTAAAAAAAAATGCATTACTAAATTGATGAATGGGCCAAAGAACAAATCAAGAAAATAAAAATACTTCCTAGTTTAAAATAAAAATGAAAAATACTACACAAATCTCTGGGAAATTTAAAAGGACTCTTGAGTAGAAATGTATAGTTTTAAAGCCCATATATGTAAAATACCAGAAAAAAAACAAAAAAATGGCTCAATTATATAACTAAATAATTCGGAAAAATAAGAACAACCAAACCAAAAGATGTATAGAAATAAAAGAAAAATATAACATAAATATTTAATAAAAGAAAAAATAATATAAAAATTTAATAAAAATGAAATTTAGGAAATACACAGAATCAATGAATCTGAGATCTAGATTTTGGAAATGCAAAATAAAATGAACAGTTTATTACCACAGTTAACAACAACAAGAAAAGTTGGAGGAAGAGGGGTAGTGGACAAAGAGGAGTAAAGGAAGAACCAGGAGAATGGGGAGGAGGAAAAGAAAAGAGAGAGGAGACTTAATTAACAGAATCAGATAAGCACATTTTAAAATGTGAAAGACATTAATATAGATACAAAAGGAATGGTTGTATTTTTAGATTCACTCAAACTACCAAACTTAAACCAAGAGTTCAGCAAAGTAAACAGACCCATAACAAGGAGATGAACCAGTAATATAAAGCCTTCCAACTTAAAAAAAGAACAGGGTCAAATGAGTTCATAATAAAATTCTATGAGAGAAGAACTATAACAAATATTTCTTGTCATGTTCAAAATATAGAAGACAAGAAACATGCCAAGGCGCCTCTACAAAGCTACTACTACTCCTCTAATAACAAAAATCAGTTAAATACTCATACAAACACCAAATTAAAGCTAGAGATCAATATCCATGATGAATATAACTGCCAAACTATTAATAAAATAACTTTAAACCAAGTACAGCCTTATATCAAGAAGATTACCCATCACAAGTTAGCTTTATCTCAGAGAAGGAGTTGATAGTTCAATATACATAAGTCAATAAATGTAATAAATTGCATAAATTGACTTAAAACAAAAATCACATGATCATCTCAACAGACACAGAAAAGAGAAAAATTATATCACAAAATTTACAGGTAGATGGATGGAGCTAGAATAAATCATTCTGAATGAGGTAAATATGGACCTAAAAAGTAATTATGGTATATATTCATTATATGTGGATGTAAGTCATTAAATAAATGATAATCTACCTATAATTCATAGACCCAGAGAGGTTAGATATGGAGGATGGGGGTAGTTAGGGAACTCGTGGGTCTTCCTGGGAGAGGAGAATAAGATATATTTTATGGGTGTACTCAGGGTCAGTGGAGACACAAACAGTAGAATCAGATGAAAAGGAGAGAAAATAGAACTGAGAGAGAAAATGCAGAAAAAGAAAGCTGGAATTAGGAAGGGGGCATTTGATGGATGGTATGGAAACCTAGAAAAGTGGAAACTCCCTAAAATATATAAAGGTGATACAAATAAGGTCTCATAATAGTGGGGCCATAGATTCCTAATGGGTTGTATTCAATTGAGTTGTTGGTCCGTCCTTTTGTCTCAGTTCCAAACTTCGTCTCTGTAACTCCTTCCATGGGTGTTTTGTTCCCAATTCTAAGAAGGGACAAAGTGTCCACACTTTGGTCTTTGTTCTTCTCAAGTTTCATGTGTTTTGCAAATTGTATCTCATATCTTGGGTATTCTAAGTTTCTGGAATAATATCCACTTATCAGTGAGTACATATCATGTGAGATCCATCCCATAATCAGCCTCCAAATGCTGACACCATTGAATACACTAGCAAGATTTTGCTGAAAGGACCCTGATGTAGCTGTCTCTTCTGAGGCTATTCTTGGGCCTAGCAAACACAGAAGTGGATGCTCACAGTCAGCTATTGGATGGATCACAGGGCCCCCAATGGAGGAGCTAGAGAAAGTTCCCAAGGGGCTAAAGGGATCTGCAACCCTATAGGTGGAACAACAATATGAACTAACCAGTACCCCCACACACACCTGGAGCTCGTGTGGTAGGGGAGTGGGGGAGGAGGGCATGGGGGACTTTTGGGATAGCATTGGAAATGTAAATGAAGAAAATACCTAATAAAAAAATTGAGTTGTTGGGCAAGGGTACCATAGAAATTCTCAAGCAGCCTAGGCTGTTGCTAAGACAAAAGACTGCTGTCTGCCAGTAGGGTCCCATTGGCAAGGACAATACCCACAGAACTCATTGAACATCAAGTCAAACTGGTACCTTCACCCTACATTCTACTCTGCAGGCTACTAAAAGAAAAAAACATTAATATTAGCTGATTCATAATACCATTAACCAACAATCTGTCCTGCATGAAAGATATACTAGGGCAATGGTGGCACAGAACTTGTTGGAGTTGCCAACCAATGTCTGATTTGATTTAAGATACACTCAACAAAGCATAATGCATACCAAATACCCCATGGGTGACTATGCATCAGAGACTAGATTGCCAAGAGACCTAGAGTAAAACCAACCACTACTGATCTTTAAGAAAAGAAAAAGTAGTTCAATAAAATGACTCCTAATTATGCTCTGCTATACTCATAGATCATTGCCTTATTCAGTCATCATCAGACAAGTTTCCTCCTGTAGTAGGTGAGAACAGATGCAGAGACCTAGAGCCAATGATGATGTGGAAAGACAGTTTATTGGACATGCAGCTCTAAATTAGATGTCTCCACAAAATTTTTCCCCTCAAAGCTCAGGGAATTTCTCAGAAGTAGATGTGAAAAAAGTATAAGACCCAGAAGAGATGGAAGATACCAGGTAACAAGGTGCTCTGAATCCACTGAGCAATGCTCAGATGAACTCACAGAGACTGTAGAAGCATTAACAAGGCCTACATGAATCTATATCAGGCTCCTCTGTGTATATAGTATAGGTTTCAGCATTGTATTTTGATAGTACTTCAGTGTATGCAATCGAGTGGGTCTCTGATCTTGTGCCTGCTCTTGGGACTATTCGCCTTCTGTTTTCATCAAATTCAACATTGATAAGATGGTTTTTGTCTTAATATATTTTATTGTCAAAAAGATGATAAACTTTTAAAACTAGCTTTGGACAATATTTTACAACTAGGAGAATTGTATTATATTAAATCTATGTATCTTATTGTAATAAATTTAATCAAATACTTCCCCCATCTCCCCACAAAAAGAATACACACACTTTTGTGATAAAAGTCCTTAAGAATAATGAACTGGGGGAATCATATCTAAATATAATAAAAGCTATATGTGAAAAGTCTTCAGACAGCATCATAAATGAAAGAAAATTCAAAGCAATTTCCCTAAAACCACAGTGTAATAGTGTTTTCGACTGTCCCATTCCTTCTCAGCTATAGCTTAAGAAGGAAATAAAGAAATACAAATAGAAAAATTAGACAGATCATCCATATTATCAGATGATATTATATACGAAAGATCTCAAGAATTTCATGAGAAAACTTCTGGAATTTATGAATGTTTTCTGCCAAATGATGAAATCCAAGTCAAATTACAAAAATCGGTAGCTTTCCTATGTACCAGTAACAAGCAAGCTGAGAAAGAGAGTGGAAAGACCTCAATTCACAATAGTCTGAGAAAATCAAAATGAATAAAACATCTAGAAATAAACTTACCAGAAGGTAAATAAAATAAAATAAAATAAAATAAAATAAAATAAAATACCTATACAATGAAAACTTTAAATCTTAGGGTGGAGGGAGGTAGAGAAAAGCTCTAAAAGAAAGACCTTCCATGCTCATGAACTGGTAGAATTAATAAAGTATAAATGAACATTATACCAAAAGCAATGTATGGATTTGGTTCAATCCCAATACAAATCCCAGTACCATTTTTCACAGATATGAAAAGGACCCTAAAAATTAATGTGAAAGCACAAATGTTTCCAGATATAGTTAGAAATATTATTTTAATTCTAAAATTCATATAAATGCAAAGGACTGCACCAAATAGCTAAGCTACCTTTAGCAAAAAGAACAGTGCCACATGGATTATCAATACCAGAATTCAAAACATAATATAGTACCATAATAATAAAGCATGTATTAGCACAGACATGTATATCAAGTAAACAAAATTGAAGATCCAAATGTAAGTACACATAACAGTTATCTCATATTTGACAGGTGTCAAAAATATACACAGGAGTAAAGGTAGAATCTTCAACAATTGCTGTTGGGAAAACTAGATGTCCACATACAGAAGAATCAAATTAGATCCTGCAGCAAAATCAATTCCAGGTGGATCAAAGTTAACAATATAAAATGTGAAATGCTAGAATATCTTGAAGAAAATTTGGACAATGCTTTAAAAGATGAAGGTTCTGGAAATGAATTTCTATGTAGGACTTCATTCAGGAATTAAGGCCAACAATTGGCAAACTGAACCACATAAATAAATCAATCCAATGATTAGGAAGCCTACAGAGTGAGAAAATTTATTTGTCAGATATATATATCTGATACAGGATATACATAAAGGACTCCAAAATAAAAAGACAAGAAAATAAATGAGACAATTAAGAATGAACTATGTGTCCAGAGAGTTCTAAAAGGAAGAAATAAAATGATCAAGAAATATTTTAAAGTGTTCATCATCCTTAACATTTTAATTAAGAAAACAAAAGGCAAATTAGAACTATTCTGAGATTTCATTTTTTTTCCCAATCAGAATGGGAAAGAACTAATAACAATTAAATAAAATTAAAACTAAATTTTGGTAATAGTATGAGGAAAGGCAGATCCTCATTCCCTGTTGTGTGATTTCACAGTACTGCAGCCTGTCTGGAAATCAGTGTAGAGAATCTTCAAAATGCCAAAGTACTTCTACCATATCACCAAGTTATCCCAGTCCTTGACATATACCCAAAGGACTCTATATTCTATCCCAGCTCTACCAGATCAGCCATGTTTCTAGTAAGAAAACATCTATCTTTGTATTACATCAACGACATGTGATCAACCTGAATGGTAGCTGAAGACAGTCAAATATCCATTTCTGTTTCTCTTTGGGACAGTAATACACTCAGATGTGGATGATTTTGTGCTAACCAGGGTCCAACTGACAATTTCTGAACACTTTCTTTTTTGGTAATTGCAAACCAGGAACAAATTAATACAAAATGTTACTGCCAACCAGTGGATAAGAGCCAGTGACACTGCTTGTATTCTACAATAAGCAGAACTCTGATATACAGACATCCAACAATATGGAAACAGTGACATGATTGAAAATACCCAGCTCCGAGTTCATCAATGGCGACCAGCAGATCGAACAACACTGAATTATTGAAGGCTGTTAATAAGCACTGCTGCTCTAAGTTAATAAATTGAACTCACATACTAAAAAAATTGGAATTTATTGAGTCATAGAGTGATCATAATTTTAATTGATCTGAAAGTGAGCAATCAAAAACCAGAAGTGATTAATGCCATTAAAAATAAAATTTCTTGATTAAAACAAACTGAAAACTAAATTTCAAATTACATACAGATCATTGAAAACATGGGTAAAAAAATACTGTATGCCTACCAGAGTCAAGATAGCTAAAGTTTATATGTAGACATAAGTGTATGACTTTAGAAGTTAATAAATAATTAAAATTAGAAGCAAGACAGTAAACATTTAAGTAAATGGAAAGCTATCAAGAGTAAAAATGTATAATAATGTTTCAAAACAGAATGATTAAAAATAGAAACTGAGTTTAATGTAATGTAAAGTGGAAGAATAAAAATAGTTAAACCATGAAAATAATCATTCTTTAAAGAAAAATTATTAATACTACTATAGACTGAAATGTGAACATACCTCTGAATCCTATATTGGAGCATAATACCCAGGAGGCTAGCATTGAGATGTTCTACCAGAAGTAATCAGGCTGTGAAGGTTCCACTCTTATGAAGGGAACATGCGCCCTCATAAAGGAGGTGAGAATCTCTCTTAGTAAATTATGGAATGCCATTTATTTCACAGTAATCCTGAGTGAACTCTGAAAGATAATGTTTTTTAAATGTAAATTTACAGAATATTTTATGAAGGTATTAAGGATCAACACTCTTCTACATTGTCCACTAGATATAAATGGCAATTTTGCAATCTTTGTACATTGAAAAAAATTTAAAAATTATAAATGAAGTTATCTTTTTATCCAATCAAGATCCATCTTAAAGAAACAGACGCCTGACTGTGCTTCCTTTATGCCCTTTAAATTTGATTGGGGTGGGGCCCTATCCTTAAAAGTCTTGCCCTTCAAAAGCCCTAGTCTTGCCTGTCCTCTGTGGAATAAAGAGCTGTTGTCTCTAGAGCAGTGTGTGTTTGTATGACAATTTCAATATCATATAGATGGGGTAAATGCCAAAACTGGAATGGGCGCATATGAACATAGAAGGTCACTGTGTTGTGGCATTTTCCCAAGAGTGAGGTGACATCTGTGACAGGTACACAGTAGGTTAGGAACTAAAATTTATGAACTTTGAAATTTCAGAGTTATTCCTGCATCATTCAAGGTATATTATTCACCCTAGGAAAGTAGAAACTAATTAATAGCTTGTTAGTTTGGTTAACTGAAATATTTGAGCCCAGAATAAGTTGTACTCAATTTGTAGCCTTGTAATATTTTTATTCCAACATTACAAATGTGTAATGGTATCGGTTCAAAAATATTTTGTATGCCATTGTTTTAATGAATAGCTTGTTTTTAAAATTAAAATAAAGATGGCTAATTAAAACATGGTTGAGTATCATTAGAAACAATCTATGAATGCACAAAATGCAGGTTAATAGGTAAGAATGCTGTTGAGACAATGACTAGTGTAACTGCAATGATACATGAACAAAAATAGAAAAAAGCCACTAATGGATGTACTTTGAAGCAAAGAACATAGTGTACATGGCTTCTTATCAAACTCATGTGAACTCTGTCAAATGTGTGGCATGGGGTCAGTCAAGTCTTCAAGTTTTGTTTCCAGGACCACTATATTTCTTGAAACATTATAATTGTATCTATTTCTATCTCTAATGTGTGTATGTGTGTGTGTGTGTGTGTGTGTGTGTGTGTGTGTGTGCTCTTAACCATTGAATCATCTCTTTAGACCTCCTTTTACATTTTTAAAAATATGGTATTTTTTTTTTGAGACAGGGTTTCTCTGTATAGCCCTGGCTGTCCTGGAACTCACTTTGTAGACCAGGCTGGCCTCAAACTCAAAAATCCGCCTGCCTCTGCCTCCCAAGTGCTGGGATTAAAGGCATGCGCCACCACTGCCCGGCCAAAAATATAGTATTTTTAACACTTAGAGCAATACTTTTACATGTAGCCAATTTAATAATTTTTGACAAAAAGTGGTCAGGTCAGTTTTGCAAAACCTTTCTTTTGAGGAAAACAGGACAAAGGTACACCTGCATGATGGTTGCAGTCGTTCAACCTGAATGCTGAGTCTAGACCAAAGAACTAAAAATTGTGGGTATCTTGGGTCTTAAAGACAGATTTATGATCTTAAAACACAATTTATTTTAGTTTTCAATCTGCATGGGTGTTTTTTTACAGCCATTTTATTCAAAGACAGCAGAAAAGAAAGAATGGTCTGCTGAATTCTTGATTTTTTTCTCTTGAAATACTGATTTTCATAGTGGAATATATATACATATATACATTAAAATATATGTGTAACACTCTCTAAAATCCCTGATCTTATTGAGTAACTTTATTTTATTGCTTTTAAGATAATAGAATTATCTATAGGGGGCTTAAAAATTAATCTACTGAAGCAGACAATAGGTGACCTCTCATCCTTTACTTCATCCCAATAAATCAGGTCTCTCTTTCCACATGAAGATAGTCCCTACATCAAGCTTTGGCTCTATACAATATTTTCCTGACTTCACACATCTTTTTCCTTTTTGTATATTCTCTATCTTTTGCTTTATCATTCCAGCCTGTGAAATATTTCATTATTAAATCATAGAACTCACCATTTTATGCAGACTAACAGGATCATGGGCCATTCATCTCCCTCCAACGTTTGTTCTCCACAGCTCTATTCAATTTCTGTCTTGCTTCTGGACAGACTATCTATTGTGTTCTCCTTACATTTGCTTCTCAACTCACTGCTCCCTCCCTCTGAAGTGCTTTTGTCCTGGTTAAAAATGAATTCCCTTCAGCCATATTCAAAGAATATCTTTACCTAAGATCGGGATCTTTCCTTAATCTTACTGCATTTGACATAGTTCATCACTCTGTTCTTATGGCACAATTTCTCTTTTTACTTTTTTATTTCTCTGTCAATTCTTTTTCTTTACCCTTTGTCAGCTTATCTTCCCTCCCTTGATATGGTTTTGTTCCCCAGTGCTCAGTATTTTTGTTTTCTATTAATTTATATAATTTATAGACACTCACCCTAACTCCCATAACTTATGTCTACGTTTCCTTTCTGTGGTATTTTTATCCCTGCATTTCCAACACTGACCAGTATTATTGAGGACAAGGTATCATCTGAAGCTTCATTTGAGGTCATAGGCTCTCATAGTTAAATACCTAAGACTGGCCTCTTTAAACCCACTAAACTCCAACCACTAAAGGACTATCTCAGAATTGTTATCTAACTAAGGCACCTTTGATTTTACTTGGTAATATACCTTACTTGTGGTAACAATTTTCCTCCATATTCTTTGCTCCCATACAAGACTATACAAACATACCAGCATTTCCTTCATAAATAAAGCACACTCAAAATCTAATAGATTCTGATAGTGTTTCACTTTAATTAAATCTGTTCAATTAAGTTTTATATCATTTCTGTTATTCCTCCCACTTCTCATGTGTGTAAGTGCACTTGTATAATAGGAGATCAGAGGAAAGTTTATAAGTCAGTTCTCTCCTTCCATCATGTAAGTTTCAAGGATTGAACTCTGGTTGTCAGGTTAGGTAGTAAGTACATTAACCATTGAGCAATCTTGCCAGCCCTCTCCAATTAATTTCCTAAATAGCAGCTATGAAGTCCCCAGTGACAGCGGAGTTAGAGAAAGGACTGAAGGAGATGAAAGGCTTTACAACCCCATAAGAAGAACAACAATATCAACCAACCAGACCCCCCCCAGAGCTCCCAGGGGTTAAGCCACCAACCAAAGAGTACACATGGAGGGACCCATGCCTCCAGCCACATATGTAGCAGAGAATAGCATTGTCTGGCATCAATGGGAGAAGAGGCCTTTGGTCCTGTGAAGGCTTGATTCCCCAGTGTAGGGGAATGGCAGGGCTATGAGGTAGGAGTGGGTAGGTGGGAGGGGGGGCATCCTCATAGAAGCAGAGGGAGGAGGTTTAGGAGATGGGTATTCCAGGGGGGAAACTGGGAAAGGGGATAACATTTGAAAGGTAAATATATAAAATATCCAGTTAAAAAATTTCTACACTGCCTAAAAATAAATCAAATAAGATACTATACTAATACCCATTAGTTCAAAGTCTGCTATAGTCCTCTCTGTACACCACTGACATACCCCTCCTGTGACCTCAATAAGCTCCCTGAATTCTCCAGTACAATCTTAGTACTCTCCCTTGACCTCCTTCAGTTCTTCAGACAATCTTTTCCAAGTATAGTCCATATCTGAGTAAGTGCCAGTCTGAAGGCATTCCATTTGCTATTGACAATAAAAACAAGATGTCAATGTTCAAAATACTTTTTCTCATGTGTTATTTAGAGTTGAGGATTTGAATGGCAGAGAAAATTAAATGGCTAAAAGAACACAGATTTAAAGATTTTTCAGGCTACTTAACAGATCCTCCCACTCCCAACCCCAGCCCAAGACCAGCATTCTCTGAGTACCATTTTGTGGCCCACAGCTCTGCCTGCAACCCTTCTGCCAGCACCAAGGGCATGCAGTGAAGATACCTCCCTTCAATCCCCTAAATGTTGGGTCCTACTGGGGCAAGCCCAAACAGTGGTGAGCTCCCTGTCCCCTGGGCTTCATCTTTCACCCTGAAACTCTGCCTGCTTTCCTAGAGGCCTGGCAGCACCAGGAACAACCAGACAGGACCATACCCCAGGCCTGTTGCCAACTGTGTCACCTTAAGGCACACCCACCAGAAGCAAACTAAGCCCTATCCCATGCACTCCACACCTCTGCCTGCATTCTTAGAGGCCTGTCAGTACCGGAGACAAACAGGTAAAAGTGCTCCCCACAAACCCCTACCTGCTAAATCCCCCTAAAGTACACACAACAGCTGTAAACTGTACACTATCCTCTGTGCTCCATTTTTCAGCCCACACACTGCATTCTTGGGAGCCATGCAAGAACAAGGACAATCACATGGCTAAAGGCCAGTAAAAGAATACAACTAACAAGAGAAAGGGCAATATGACACCACAAGAGCACAGTTTTCTTACTACAGCAACCCCTGGATATCCTAACACAGCTACGCACCATGAAAATGGTATTAAATCCACTCTGATGAAGGCCTTTAAAGAAGAAATAAATGGATAAATCGCTTAAAAAATAAGAAAATGCAAACAAACAGATGAAGAAACTGAATAAAACTGTTTAAAATCTGAAAATAGAAATAGAAGCAATAAAGAAAAAACACAAAATAAAAGAATCCTGGGTATGGAAAAAACCCATGAAAGATAACAGGAACTATATACCCAAACATCACCAAGAGAACACAAGAGATAGCAGAGAGAATCTTAGGGGTAGAAGACATTTCAATACACTGGACAAAGAAAATATTAAATCTAAAATGTACCGGACACAAGACATTCAGGAAATCTGGGAAACTATGAAAAGGCCAAACCTAAGAACAGTAGGAAGAGAAGGAGAGAATTCCCAGCTCCAAAGTCTAGAAAATATTCTCAACAAAATCATAGAAGAAAATTTTCTTAACCTAAAGTAAGATATACCTATAAACATACAGACAGCTTACAGAACACTAAATGGATTGAACCAGAAAACAAACCCCTCCCGCCACATAATAATCAAAATACTAAATGTACTGTACAAAAGAAAGAATATTATAAGCTGCAAGGAGAAAAGTCCAAATAACATATAAAGGCAGATCTATCAAAATTACACCTGATCTCTCAGCAGAGACTTTAAAAGCCAGAAGGACCTGGACAGATGTCTTGCAGTTTCTAGGAGTCCACAGTTGCTAACTCAGACTACTATACCTAGGAAAACTTTAAATCAACATAGATAGAGAAAATAAAATACTTGTTGTCACCAAATTTAAACATTAACTATCTACAAATCCAGCTTACAGAAAATACTAGAAGGAAAATTCCAACCCAAGAAGTATAACTACACTCAAGAAAACAAGGAAATAAATAATTCTACTCCAGCAAAATCAAAAGAAAGAAAATACACACACGCATGTGCACACACATTCACACACACACACACACTAGTACTACCAACAACAAAATAACAGGAATTAACAATCATTGGTCATTAAAATCTCTCAATATCAATGGATTCAATTCAATTCCCCAATTAACAACAGAGAATAATTGAGTAGATACAAAAATAGGATCCATCATTCTGGTGCATATGAGAAAGACACCTAAGCAACAAATACAGACATTACCTCAGAATAAAGAGTATGAAAAGATTTTCCAAGCAACATAACTCAGACAAAAACTGGAGTAGACACTTTAATATCTAATAAAAAAGACTTTCAACCAAAATTAATAAAAGAAATAGGAAATTCACTTCATACTCCTCAAATAAAAAAAAATCCACCAAGATGTTTCAATTCTGATTATCTATTCAAGACCACCCATATTCATAAAAGAAACATTACTAAAGTTTAAATCAAACATGTAACTTCATACACTCATAGTGGAAGGCTACAACATACTGTCATCACCAAGGTCAGCCAGGCAGAAACTAAGCAGAGACATAATGAAACTACCCAATGTTATGAATCAAATTGACATAACAGGTAACTATAAAACATTTCTTCCAGCACCTCACAGACCTTCTCCAAAATAGACCACGTATTCAGTCACAAAGCAAGTCTCAACAAATACAAGAAAATCAAAATAACCTTCTGTATCTTACCAGACCATGTATTAAAGCTGCATTTCAACAACAACAAAAAGCCTACAAACTCATGGAAACTAAACATCTCTCCACTGAATGACTACTGGGTTACGGCAGAAATAAGAAAAAAAATTCAATGAAATTCAATGAAAATTAAGGTACAACATACCCAAACTTATGGGTCACAATGAAAGCAGTGCTAATAGAAAATGTCATAGCATTATGTGCTGTCGCAAAGAAATTGGAGAGATCTCATACTAGCAACTTAACAGCACACTTGAAAGTTCTAGTAAAAAATAATAATAAAATAAAATAAAATAAAAAGCAACACACCCAAGAAGAGTAGAGAGCCAGAAATACTCAGGGCTGAAATCAATAAATTTGAAACAAAGAGAACAATACAAAGAGTCAGCAAAATAAAGAATTGGCTTTTTGCAAAAAACAACAAGATAGACAAATCTTTACCCAAACTAACTAAATGGCAGAGAGAATATCCAAATTAACAAAATTAGAACAGAAAAGTGGGTCATAACAACAAATACCCAGAAAATCCAAAGAATCATTATGCCTTACTTCAAAAACCTGTACATACCACAAAATTGAAAAATCTAAATGAAATGGAAGATTTTCTTCATAGATACTACTTATCAAAGTTAAACCAAGATCAGGTAAACAATTTAAATAGACCTATAACCCCTAAGTAAATATAAGTAAGCATTAAAAGTCTCCCAAACACAAAAGCCTAGGATCAGATGATTTTAGCAAAAAATTCTATCAGACCTTCAAAGAAGGGCAAATACCAGTAGTCCTCAAACTGTTCAACAAAATGTAAACAGAAGGAACATTGTCAAACTCGTTTTAAGAGGCAACAGTCACCCTGGTATTTAAACCATACAGACTCAACAAAGAAAGAGAATTTAAGACAAATTTCCCTTCTGATCATTGATGGTATGAGGACCAACCCATGCATCCTTGACAGCAGATGCTGGCAAGGATGTGGAGAAATAGGAACACTCCTCCATTGTTGGTGGGATTGCAAGCTGTCTGGCAGTTCCTCAGAAAATTGGACATAGTGCTACCTGAGGACCAAGCTATACCACTCCTGGGCCAGGTAAGTCTTCCAATTGACACATGGGGCGCCAACCCAACCTCAAAACCTTTGACCCACAATTTGTCCAGCCTACAAGATGTGTAGAAATAAAGATGGAGCAGAAGTTGAGGAATTAGCCAAGCAATGACTGGCCCAACTTGAGTTCTATGCCACGAGAGTGCTCACTCACCTCTGATACTATTAGTGATACCCTGCTTTACTTGCAGACAGAAGTCTAGCATAACTGTCACCTAAGAGACCTTACCCAGCATATGGAAATAGATGTAGAGTCCCACAGCCAAACACTAGATGGAACTCAGGGAATCCTGTAGAAGAAGGGGGTAAGGTTTGAAGATGCCTAAAAGGTCAAGACACCACACAAAAACCTATGGAATCAACTAACCTGGGCCCCTAGGAGCTCATAGAAACTGAACAACAAACCACAGAACATATATGCGATGAACCTAGGCCCCCTACACATATGCAGCACATGTTAAGCTTGGTCTTCAGGTGTAATCCCTAACAGCAGAAGCAGGGATTGTCTCTGACTCTGTTGTCTGCTTTTGGATCCTTTTTCCCTAATACCTCAATATGACATGTGCCTAATCCAACATCAACTTGTTATGCCAAAGTGGGTTGATATCTATGGGAGGTTTTCACTTCTCTGAAGAGAAGGGGAGGGGAATATGGGGGGAGGAGGGAAGGAGGGACTTGGAGTAGAGGAGAGAGAGGAAGCTTCAATCCAGATGTAAAGCAAATAAATAAATTAGTGAATGAAAAAAATTTTCTAGGGATACTTGAGGCCTCATTAGACATTAATATGTAGGTGGGACTTTTTATGTCTCTCATGAAAAATATATTATAATGAAGCATGGAGTAGGAAGTAAAACATAAAACCTCTAAAGGGTGACAGAGGAAACATATAAATGACTTTGGACTTGGTGATTTGTTTAGTTGGGAACACCACATCAAGACACACAGCAGACAGAATTAATATGCTGGGATTTCTTTAGATTTAAAAATATTGTCTCAAGGCATAGATGGGAGAAAATAGCTTTAAAAGATATGTCCACTGGCATGCTATACTACAAAATATATAAAATGCACATTAAATGCAATAATAAGAAATGAATCATTCAAAAATTCATAAGCCAACTTGAAAGACTACTTATAAAGACACTTATTAAAAATCAGTACAAGATAGGATGTCTCATAGTACACTAAGAAAATATACACTAAGGCAACATACTACTTCTTATTTATCATAATGGTCTAAGTTTAGAACCCGAAAACTCAAATTCTGTCAAGGATGAAGAACCACAAGAAATTTCCTTCCTCTTTGATGGGGCATAGCATAGAACAGCCACTTCAGAACATATTTTAATGGCTTACTATGAGAATAAATGTATTACAATAAATATGACAGCTATCTTTTTTGTAATTTATTCCAAACAGGGGAGAATTTTGTCCCTATAGAACCCTGAAACTTTATTCACAATTGTCCAAACTTGAAAGAAACAAAGAGTGCATCAGTAATTTACTGGATAAGCTGAGACAACTGAAGAAGACTATTATCTAATACTAATTAATAATTATCTATCATGTTGGAGATAACAAGGAAGGGCATTAAGCACACATTACTCAGTGAAAACCAAAGTTGTAATAGTCTGTGTTTTCTCATTCTAACTAGGTGACTTGTGGAAAGTTACAGCAATAGAAATAACAATAATAGAAGATTGGTGTTTTTAGAGGTGGGTGAGAGAGAAGGATAAATACACAGTCAGAGCTCGGTGGGATTTTAGCAGGGAAGCTATTCTGTGCAATGTTATAATGGTAGAGAAACGTCATCAAATTTGAGAAAATCCAAAGATTATACCGTCTGAAAGTGGACTCCAATGCCAACTATGAGGTTTGAGGGATAATGTTGTGCTAATATAGGCTCACTGCTTGTTAAAAGAATGCCACTTTGCTTCTTATGTTTTTCCATTATTTCTTTCATTCTTTGAGATTATAATATAATTACATCATTCCCCCTTCTCTTTCCTTCCTCCAAATCTTTGCTCAATTTCAAATCCCATGATTTTTCATTAGTTATTGTTATATATACATATGTATATGTATACACAATAATACTTTTAAAAACATACACACACCCTGTCTGGTCTGTATGGTGTATATAAAGGAGGAAACTTTGTTTGCAAATGCAAAGGTTACACATCAGTTTTGTTCCCTCTCAATTTTTTTGTGAACCTAAATGTGCCCTTTAAAAAATTATTTCCAAAAATAAAGGAGAAAAAATGGGTAACACTGATTTTTGTTTTTTAAGTGTGAGTCAAGGAGATATTGACATAGCAGCTGAAATACAAGGTAGGAGTTTAGTGCTGAACATCTAATGCTTAGTGTTGGCGTTTCATCTGATGTTTGGGTTAACTTAAACGATACTAGCTTCTCACAGGGTTATTAAGTGGGAAAAGAAAATGAGAGGCTTAAAGGGTGATGTGCTGAACTACTCTTAATGCAGAAACTAAAAAGTGCCTGATGTTAAATGGAAGGAAAATTTCTCCCTTTTAGACAAAACACTAAAATTGTGTTTATGGGAACAAGAGGCAGCTTCATCTTCAGGGCATCTTTAGTCTTCAGCAATACAAGTAAAACTGCAATTATCTTGAAAATTCAGTTTTCTGAAATTTTAGGAGTGGGGGATTACAAAGGAAACACTTTGGGTAGAACTTGAAATAGTTTCTTTGAGAAGTATTAGCTATGGCTTTCTTATTTACCCAAATGGAAACTCTAAAACAGTGTGCTGTAGTTGTGCCAGCCATGGTTGGGGGCTCCTTTTGGAACTAATATGCTAATCTACCTTCCCAGAACATACAGAAATACTACAAATCATAAGAGGGATTATTCATTGAGTGCAAAAGTCAATAAATATATGTGCATGTCTTACATTATGATAGACAGATGATAGGTAGATTAGATAGATAGATAGATAGATAGATAGATAGATAGATAGATAGATAGATAGATAGATGATAAATAGATAGATGATAGATAGATAGATAGATAGATAGATAGATAGATAGATAGATAGATAGATAGATAGATGATAGATGATAGATGATAGATAGATAGATGATAAATAGATAGATAGATAGATAGATAGATAGATAGATAGATAGATAGATAGATAGATAGATGATAGATAGAGAGAGAGAGAGATGATAGAGAGAGAGAGAGAGAGAGAGAGAGAGAGATAAAGACAGAGATAGATGATAGGGCACAAAAATGAGATAAAAACATTAAAACACACGCTCCTTTTGTGATGGTAGTCATAGGATTTACTGCAGACACACCAGTCTCTTCCTATATTAATCCAACATCAAATTTATAGATGTTATGATTATTCTGTCCTTCAGTAGTAGGTACAGCTTTTGGTGATATAAAACTTGGAAAGTGAAAATGTTGAATAATACAGGGGTCATCCCTATTTCAATAGTTAATCTCATGACTTATAAAAATCATACTTATATCCATGTGTCATTGCACAACATATAACAGTTTGAGTCCAGGTACACTTATTCTGTTATTAAAATGTATATATAATACATAGTCTATAGTTGAATTTATGGACAAAAGACCTGTCCTCTCAATTTTTTTGTGAACCTAAATGTGCCCTTTAAAAAATTATTTCCAAAAATAAAGGTGAAAAAATGGGTAACACTGATTTTGTTTTTTAAGTGTGAGTCAAGGAGATATTGACAGAGCAGCTGAAATACAAGGTAGGAGTTTAGTATAAACTCTAGTATAATTTTAAAGATTTACCACACTTTCTTGTCAGCTCCTTTTCTGCATCTTGTTTTTTATCTTTGACATTACAATTTTAAGATTTTGCACACCACTTCTCCCTCCTAGTCATATCATATACAGCTCTTTGCTCTCTTTCAAATTCATGTCCCCTTTCTTGATTGTTATTACATTCATATATGTGTGTGTATAAATATTTTTTCTAAATATAACTATTCAGTCTGTATAATGTTACTCGTAAGTTTGTTTTCAGGGCTGCCCATTCAGTATTAGATAACCAATTGATATATTTTTCTTGGCAAATGCTATTTCTCCTCTCCTGAGGAAATGCATTGCTCAGTTGCCTAGACTTACTCTGACTGTGTGGGCTTTCCACACCCACTTTAGCATGTCTGTTGCTGTCATCTTTTTTCAGCTCATGTTTGTGTGGTATGTTGCTGAGACTATGGATGGAGCTTCTTACTACTAGGAGACATAAACTGCACTTCTGGATCTTACTTTTAATTTAAATCTAATTGCATCACTTCCTTCCTTCCCTTTCCTCCCTCTAACCCATTTTATTTTCCCTATTTCCAACATTTCCCATATCCCCTTACTCCCTCTCAAATTGATGGCCTCTTTTCATTTATTATCGATCTACACTATTTACATGTATACTATTTCTAAGCTAACTACTTTGTACTGGATAACAAATTAGAACCCTCATCATGGGGAGAGACTAATTCTTGCTGTCTCGACAGTCATTATTGCTTATAATTCTTTGTCTAGGTGTGGGCCCTATAAATTTTCCACCTTTAACTTTAGTCTGCCTATTGGTATTTATCATTGTACAGGTTGTTTAGCAAACACAATGTTGAGGTATCACAGTGTAGCCTCCTTTTCATTTCAAGGAGACACAATCTTATATCATACCTCATGGTCCTCAGGTTCTTAAAATCTTTCTACCCTCTTTCCTGAAATGTTCACTGGACCTTAAGTGCAGAAATTGTGTGGTAGATGTATCTGCTGGGACTAGGCATCCAGTGATCAGTTAATTAGTGCATTAAGAGCAGTTGTAGTGTTCTGTAATGGTCTCCATTTGCTGCAAAGAAAAGCGTCTTTGATGATGGTAGAAAGCTAAACTTATCTGCACAAATAACAATATATTTTAGGATGCAATTAAGAATTATGCTGGTCTAGTAAAGTAGTGATGGTAAATTCACCTTTAAGATCCATGACCTCCCAAACCTAGGGAGTTGACAAGAAATCAGTCATGGTTTCCTACCTGTTGAGCAGACCTTAAATCCATTTAGTTAATTGTCGGTTACCAAACAGACATCACAACTTTAAGAACAGCTTACCATACTATCCACTATTTTAGTTCAGAGGCATCACAGCTAGATAGGAATATCAATTGTGTCCCTCCCTTAGTATCTTCTGGTGCTATGAATGTGAGACCACATAAAGGAAGCTTTTGAGTTAGAGCCTGTTCAACTCATCTGAGTCCAGTGTCCATTGTACAATAGGGACCCAAATTCAGTAAGAACTAGGGCAACAGCAGTAATCTTTATCTATCTATCTATCTATCTATCTATCTATCTATCTATCTATCTATCTATCTATCTATCTATCTATCTATTTATCTATCTATCTATCTATCTATCTATTTGTCATTTGTACTACCCTGTTCAACCTCTGCAATAGAAGTTTTCATGCCACATAGTGGAGTTTTGTTAAGTAGTCTATGTCTTGTGTAAAGCATTGTCATTTAAGATTAGATAGATAGATAGATAGATAGATAGATAGATAGATAGATAGATAGATAGATAGATAGATAGATAGAACGAACCAGCCTCTGCTTGGGAAGAGGGTCGTGAGGAAGGGATGTTTGGGAGTGGCAGAAGAAAGGACTCAAGTCAATGATGGGATGCAAGCTGACAACTCTGTAGTCTGCTCAAGATAGCTCTTTAGATAGATCTCTAGGGTTTTCCAATAATTTAGGTTTTCTGGTTGGTCAGAAAACCTTCTAGAAAAAATTCTTTAGGAGCTATGTTATCTCTCCAAGCAGTTCTCTCTAGGTAGTACTCTTTTGCAGACCAAACAAAAACCAGTCTTTTTTTATTTACATATCAATTCAGTCATATACCCCAGATTCCCCTTTGATTATCACACAAATTGGAATTTTATAACCTTAACCCCTTGATTCATAGAAAATGACAGAAAGTACACTTTTTTAACATAGCAAATGAATCCAGAGATCTGCCTACCTTTGTAAACTTGCTGGGTAGGATCTCATCCTGAGATGACCACTCCCTTATTTCCTGGTGTCTCTTCATTACTTGAACCATAAGACTTATTTTGTTGTTGTTGTTGTTTGTTTGTTTTTGTTTGTTTTTTGACTATTCCTTTCCTTTTATCAACTCATTAGTGCAGCAGCCTCTGTTCTTTCAGGTCTGTGAAGCCCCTCATACAATTCATTCTTATTTTTTGCATAGGTGAGAAATTCTGTAAAGGACAGCTCTTACACTCATTTATATATTCTTGAACTCATGTCACACAGACATATTGTTACTTCCTGGGTTCATGATGTTCTGAATATCCTGGAGCCATTAACCTTCACAGAGAGGACATTTCCCCCAAAGGAGGAACACAAAGTAAAATATAAACATTATTATACAAACAATCCTTATACCTACAGCAACTGTCAACACTCATAGGGGCCATGCCTTGCTGCCTCTGCTTTAGGGGAAGGGATTATGTCATTTTGTTCTATCCACAGCTATGTAGGATTCAGGAATAGATGAGAGAGAGAGAGAGAGAGAGAGAGAGAGAGAGAGAGAGAGAGAGAGAGAGAGAGAGAGAGAGAAAGTAAGTGAATGTTAGCATTTATTCTAGGCTCCATGCAACAGTTACCTGGCAACAACTAGGTCTGCCTGACTCAGCATAAAAGGAACTCTCTTCTCTCTGTGTCCCTTCTCTCTCCATTCCCATCCCCCCTCTCTTTCCATGTGCTCATGGCTAGCCTCTAACCCCCCTCTCTTTATCTCTCCCTGTCCCTCCCTTTCTCTGTCTCTACTACTCCTTCAACTCTCCCCCGCCCATGCTTTAAATAAACTCTATTCTATACTCCCAACATGTGGCTGGTACCTCAGGGGGAAGAGATGCCTCAGCCTTGGCCCACCCAGGCATCCTCTTCACCTCCCCCCTTCTCCCTCCCCCAACACCATACAACGCCTCTGCCAAACATATCTCTTGTTTCCCTTTCATTCTTTCTTTTATAAAACACAATAAATAGATGATAGATAGATAGATAGATAGATAGATAGATAGATAGATAGATAGATAGATAGATGATAGAGATAGAGGATAGAGATTATAAATATTACTTATATGTACTATATATAATTTTAGGTAAGTATGAAATAATGATTTTTTGAGACTTTATTAAATAACCCTGGTGTTGTTTGTCCCTCCTCCCCCCTCCACTTTTGTAATGATTTTCTTCCTCCTTTCCAGTTAAAGCAAACCCCTTTTCCATTTTTTCCTGTTTATCTACTCTTATCACTTGCATTTTTGATAATCCACTAAATTCAGTTAGATCTGCCCATAAGTGCTTGAGTGTGGATCCACCCCCTACAGCATGAGAAACCTACTAGTAACCACATGCTCAATAAAGGATGCTTTTACTCCCCCACTATTCTACTAGTGGGGGAGTACTAGCCACTGCCAATTATTCCTCAGTATGGAGCAGAGCATAGAGATCATCTAGTCCTTGCAAGTAGGTTGTGATTTCGCTGGTTTGATTGATTTGGGTCATTCTAACACAGGTAAACACTGCTAGCATGAATTTTTGATTGCCCTTGTCCCATTATGTTCAGAAGGCATCATTTCATAGCACTTGTACTCATTATCATCTTCTATATTCTTTCTGCCTCTTTTACCACCTGGCTAGCTGAACTTTGGTGGTGGTGGTGGTGGTAACTAACCATATTCTGGTGGATTTGAAGCCTATCGAACAGGAGGGAATTTCGTGTGTGGCGCCATAATCTTTGTCAAAATCCTAGAGATAGGGAGGTCACAAGCTTTAGGTAGGAACAGCTGTTTTAGTTTGCTAGTGGCCATGTTGTGAAATTGTCTTTTAAATGTTACTGGTATGCCCATAGTCCTAAGCTGTTCCCAACTTAGATCAAACAAACTTCTTTTTGTAGTGGGTAGCAGTCAATGAAGAAATGCATAGTTGAAAAGTTCTGAGAAAGAGACTCAGGTTACAGCTCTAACTTAGACATCTACATTTTACCAAATGAAAAAAAATATATTTATTTTTATTTTATGTGATGGATGTTATACCTGCATGTATGTCTGTGCACCGCATGCATGTGTTACCTGCAGAGGCTAGAAAAGGATAGATATCAGATCCACTGAAAGTGGAGTCATAGATGGTTGTGAGTTTCCATGTGGGTGCCAGGAGAACAGCATATTTACTATGTATTAGATAATTGTTGTTTAATACAGAAATAACAATGGAATGGGAAGGGTAAAGCAAATATTCACTTTCTACTCCCTAGTCTGTAATTTTGTGTCCTGGCAAAGAATAATTAAGATCCCCTGGTAATAGAAAAGATTATATTTGGCATCCCAGTTAATGGATGTGGTCAAGGTTCCTGGGCTGAAAGAAGTAGAAGATTCTTTTCTTTCTTTTTAAAAGGGGATTATTTAAATAAAATATCTCATGGACAAAACATAATAACTATGTTTCTTGTACCCTTTCAGATTCTTTCTATGTTATACTCTAGGAATATTGACAAAACTTCAATTCAGTGTTCCTGTGTCAGGCAGGACAGAGAGATAGAGAGTATTGTTTCAAGGAGGTTACTTGGGAAGAACTTCATAAGAGATGGCTCAGAAGTTAAGAGCAGTGACTGTTCTTGCAGAAGTCCTGAGTTTAATTCCCAGCAACCACACGGTGGCTCACAACCATCTGTAATGGGATCTGATGCCCTCTTCTGGTGTGTCTGAAGACAGCTACAGTGTACTCACATTAAATAAATAAATAAATAAATAAATAAATAAATAAATAAATAAATAAATCTTTTAAAAAAAACCAGAAGTGGACAGTTCAATTTGCAGCTATATCATTGCTGAGTATGATAAGGAGATTTTTAATCTTTTTAATTAATAGTAGCTTTATTGAGATACAATCCTATTCCATAGGATCCACCTCTTTGGAATAAATAGTTCAGTGTGTTTCATTATGTTATTGGTGACAATAGCCATTGTCACTGTCTATTTCTAGAATATTTACTCATCACCAAAGGAAACTGTCCTCAATAGACTCCCCATTCTTACCTCCCCAGCCTCCAGTGATAACCCTTCTCTTTTTCCTAAGTTTGTTGGCTCTGGACATTGCCTATAAATATATGTATCCTTTGGTATCTTCTATGCAATGTTTTCAAAGCTCATTATTAATAGTTTATGCTTTGGCAGTCCCACACACGTATAAAATATATCTTCACCATACCTATGCCTTCATTGCCACATTGAACTCTCTCAATATGTCCTCATCCAATCTTCATGTCTTCATAATCTTTGATTATTTTTTATAATCCATTGTGACTGCTAGACTTAGAATGTTTTATACCTACTTTTTAAAAGGGTTCTTAAATACTTCAACCCCCTTCTAGCCCACCATCCAAAGGTAGGGAAGAAAGGATAGTAAATAAAACAATGGGATGTGGACATGTTTAGAAGTAATTCTTAGGGGTAATTCCAATAGCTGTCAGGAAATTAGCATTACAGTAGTGTCAAGATAGCAAACATGAATCAGCAGTGGTGGCATGATCTAGCAGGAACTGCCAAGCCTTTGCAACCAAATCATCAGGAGTCAGTAGGAGCAGCCAGCACCAACCAAGACACTAGAAGATTTCTGATGTGCCATTCTCAACGAAGGGAAGATCAGCAAAGCCAAACATGAGAAGCAAACAAAGCATTGAAAAGCGCCCCCATCACTATCCATTCAGTTTTATTTATATTTTCTTGTAACATCACATGTCCTCCCATGAGTCTTGCCTCAGCAAAACGCCACATGATTCAGCCTGACCAGGGAGTCTGTATCACATGACCCAACCAGAAATTTCTACTTCAGAGACAAATTAGTATTGTCCATGTGCCAAGGGATGTGGGGTCATCTATTGGAGAATTGGATAACTAATGGTAGATACACTGTAAAGAAAACTGACAGCCTCTGTAACTCCTTCCATGGGTAATTTGTTTCCGCTTCTAAGAAGGATTCTGAGTTTCTGGGCTAATATCCACTTATCGGTGAGTGCATACCATGTGTGTTCTTTTGTGATTGGGTTACCTCACTCAGGATGATATCCTCCAGATCCATCCATTTGCCTAAGAATTTCATAAATTCATTGTTTTAAATAGCTATGTAGTACTTCATTGTGTAAATGTACCACATTTTCTGTATCCATTCTTCTGTTGAGGGACATCTGGGTTCTTTCTAGTTCTGGCTAATATAAATAAGGCTTCTATGAACATAGTGGAGCATGTGTCCTTATTATATGTTGGAGCATCTTCTGGGTATATGCACAAAAATGGATTGATGGATCTTCCGGTAGAACTATGTCCAATTTTCTGAGGATCCTCCAAACTGATTTCCAGAGTGGTTGTACCAGCTTGTAGTACCACTAGCAATGGAGGAGTGTTTCTGTTTCTCCACATCCTTGCCAGCATCTGCTGTCACCAAAGTTTTTGATCTTAGCCATTCTGACTGGTGTGAGATGGAATCTCAGGGTTGTTTTGAATTACATTTCCCTGATGATAAAGTTTGGAGCAGAGACTGACGGAATGACCATCCAGAGACTGCCCCATTTGGGGATCTATCCCATAAATAACCACCAAACACATGGTAGGAATTGTGGCTCTAGCTGCATATGTAGCAGAGGATGGCCTAGTCAGTCATCAATAGGAGGAGAGGTCCTAGGTCCTGTGAAGGTTCTATGCCCCTGTATAAGGGAATGCCAAGACCAGGATTGGGAGAGTGGGTGGGTTGGGGAGTAGAAGGAAGGGGTAGGGGGTAGGATAATTTCAGAGGAGAAACTAGGAAAGGGGATAACATTTGAAATGTAAATAAAAGAAAATATCTAATTAAAAAGAAAGAAAGAAAAAGAAAACTGACAGCCAATAACTACAGTTAGTGGTGGGGCCTTGGGAACCCCTTTCCCATCTATGTTTGAAATTTTACTGACTTAGTTTATGTAGATCTTGTGTAAGTAACCACAGTGGCCATAGTTTTAAGAGTAAAAGGTGCCTTCTGTATCCAGAAGACATTTCAGAACATGAGACTACAAGATTGGGTTTTATGGAGAAGAGGAAGAGGGAAAATCTGAAGATGGCCTACATGCTTCTCTGGCCTCTCTGTCTCTCTGTCTCTCTATCCCTACCTCTCTGTCTGTCTCTGTCTCTGTCTCTGTGTCTGTCTGTCTCTCTCCCTCTCTCCTCCTCTCTCTCCCCATCTTCAGTTCAAACGCCTCAGCAGGTGATCACTGATTGCAGCTAGCCCATCATCTCACAATGTCAGTGTCAAGACAGATATGAAAAAGGATTAATAGCAAGTCGAAGAAAAAAAGGTGTCAGAAGAAATCATCGCTAAGTTAAGAAATACTTTCTACATTTATCATATGACAAGGAGTGACAACTAATGGGTAGCTTTGACAGGTGTTTTTAATACAAGCTGAACATAGCTGAATGGTAAAAGTGAGAAACTGCATTTCATTTATTCTCAGTACTTCTTGAAGAAACACTATATTCCATTATACATTTTAATCAAAATAAAAATTTCTAATGCATTCCTTGGTAATGCATTTTTCTTTCAGTTTCTTGGGACAATGTAAAGATGTCAGATGCAGGATAAAACAACATTTGAGAGATTTCTGATTTATTTCAAGAAACAAACAAGGCATAAATGTCAAAAAATACATCAAGATAAAAATGGATCAGCATTAAATAAGAAAAACAGGAGAAATAAAAAGTCTGATTAGAGTTTTCAGTTTGAAAATGAGGAAGCGATATCAAATCCAGTGGGGCTTGTTACACCAAAGTCTAGGGACACAGCTGTTACTTTTATTATGTTCCGAAAGAGCTGTGCATCTCTCCACAATTGCCTCATTTGCTGGTATTTCATAGTGTCTTAAGATCAATATAGATTTGTATTGTGGGGATTGAGAGAGTAGAAAGAAGCAGGTGGAAACAAAGACATAATAAAACAAAATGAACTTCAAAAACTAAGAGGATATAAATATTGTGTAAAGACGTGTTTCCTGCTCTGGTTGAAATCCAGGCCTGGCGATGTTCTCCTGCCCCAGAGAGGAGTGGGAAATGGAGTTGCAAAATAAGATCTACCTAACAAGAGCTCATACTGAGAAAAATGTAAGTAAAACATGAGAAATTAAATAAAACGTGATTTAACCCTATCAGTAGAAACAAAGAAACATAAGGCAAATAAAACATGTTCATTAAAAAAATGTGAACTGTAAGGTCAAAGAATTAAAAAGTTAGATAAACAGTTTTATGTAACTGAAAAGCTCTTTATAATGGCAGAGCCCTTAATATATCACTAGAGGAACTAAAGTATTTCAGTAAACTATTAAAAATAATTTCCACATACAGTAATACAAAGATAAAATACTAACTAAATTTTATATAGCCAGAAAAAATAGAAAAATATTAAACATATCTACTTTAAATATAGACAAATAACCTTAATAAAATATGTGTAAAATAATGGAAAAAATTATAAAACTCTAATGCAAAATAGCATTAAATGGATAAATATGAAGATACATTATATTCAGGATATGAAATTTTTAAGTCTGGCATAGTGGCACATACTTTTCATCTCAGCACTTGGCACAAGGCAAGAGGACCTTGAATTTGAGGCCGGTCTGATTTTGCAAGACTCAATCTCAAAACAAAAGAACTAAGGACATAATGCCACCAAATTACTGTGCTCCGTCAAAGCCTGAGGGCATTCTAGATAAGCAGGAGTATATAGTAAGTGGGCCACACTTACGGAAAATTGCTATTAAAACATAAAAGAATACCCTCAAAGCCAAAACACGCCTAAAGCAAAACAAAACATGGAGGTTTTATGGCATATGGAAAGATTATGTAAAGCCATGGTTATTAAGCATAAACAGAAAAGTATATAAAGGAAAACCGAGAGAAACTCAGACTAGTCCACTCCCAGGGAACACAGGGTAAGGTAGCAGAAAAGAGCAAGAAAGAACAGGGACTGTAAAGTTCTTTACAAAATCACTAAACAGCAGGGGATTGAGTGAGCACTCACTGCTCAGAAACTTGGTGGAAGGACAGCAGCAGAAGAACTTCTGGTCTTTACTCTGTACAATGCCACAAAGATTTTGAATTGACCAAGGGTGTTTGAAGCTCCTTAGAGTTTGGATAATTACTCCCTGGTGCACAGTACATCTTTTTGATGCTCCTTCCACTTTCCAGCAAATTTTTACCAGATTACAAAAATGCTGGTATATACCTTCAGAATGGAGTGATACTTTTTTCTTTTTTTATTAGATATTTTCTTTATTTACATTTCAAATGCTATCCCCTTTCCTACTTTTCTCTCTGAAAAATCCTCTATCCCGTCCCCCTTTCCTCTGCTCCCCAACCCACCCACTCCTGTTTCCTGGCCCTGACATTCCCCTATATTGGGGCATAGAATCTTCATAAGACAAAGGGCCTTTACCTCCTTTGATGACTGACCAGGCCATCCTCTGCTACATATGCAGCTAGAGACATAAGTCCCACTATGTGTTTTCCTTGATTGGTGGTTTACTCCCAAGGAGCTCTGGGGGCACTGCTTAGTTCACATTCTTGATCCTACTATTGGGCTACAGACCCCTTTAGCTCCTTGGGTACTTTCTTTAGCTCCTTCACTGTGGACTCTGTGCTCAGTCCAATAGATGATTGTGCGCATCCACTTCTGTATTAGCCAGGCACTGGCAGAGCTTTATAGGAGACAGCTATATCAGGATCCTGTAAGCAAAATCTTATTGGTATTTGCCATACTGTCTGGGTTTGATGGTTGTTTAATAGGATAGATCCCCATGTGGGGCAGTCTCTGGTTGGTCCTTCCTCCAGTCTCTGCTCCGAACTTTGTCTCTGTAATTCATTCCATGGGTATTTTGTTCCTTCTTCTAATAAGGATTGAAGCATCCACATTTTTGTCTTCCTTCTCCTTGAGTTTCAGGAGTTTTGCAAATTGTATCTTGTGTATTCTGAGTTTCTGGGCTAATATCCACTCATCAGTGAGTGCATATCATGTGCGTTCTTTTGCGATTGGGTTACCTCACTTAGGATGATATCCTCCAGATCCATCCATTTGCCTAAGAATTTCATAAATTCATTGTTTTAAATAGCTGTGTAGTACTCCATTGTGTAAATATACCACATTTTCTGTATCCATTCCTCTGCTGGGGGACAACTGGGTTCTTTCTAGTTCTGGCTAATATAAATAAGGCTGCTATGAACATAGTGGAGTATGTGACCTTATTACATGTTGGAGCATCTTCTGGGTATATGCCCAAAAATGGTATTGATGGATCTTCCGGTAGAACTATGTCCAGTTTTCTGAGGAACCTCCAAACTGATTTCCAGAGTGGCTGTACCAGCTTGCAGTCCCACCAGCAATGGAGGAGTGTTTTTCTTTCTCCACATCCTTGCCAGCATCTGCTGTCACCTGAGTTTTTGATCTTAGCCATTCTGACTGGTGTGAAGTGGAATCTCGGGGTTGTTTTGACTTGCATTTCCCTGATGATTAAGGGTGTTGAACATTTTTAGGTGCTTCTCATCCATTCAGTATTCCTCAGTTGAGAATTCTTTGTTTACCTCTGTACCCCATTTTTAAAATAGGGTTATTTGGTTTTCTGAACTCCAACTTCTTGAGTTCTTTATATAATTAGATATTAGCCCCATATCGGGTTTAGGATTGGTAAAGATCTTTTCCCAATTTGTTGATTGCCTTTTTGTCTTATTGACAATGTCCTTTGCTTACAGAAGCTTTGCAATTTTATGAGGTCTAATTTGTGAATTCTAGGTCTCACAGCACAATTCATTTGTGTTCTGTTCAGGAATTTTTCCCCTGTGCCCATAGCTTCAAAGCTCTTCCCCCACTTTCTCCTCTATAAGTTTCAGTGTCTCTGGTTTTATGTGTAGTTCCTTGATCCACTTAGACTTGAGCTTTGTACAAGGAGATAAGAATGGATCAATTCGCATTCTTGTATATGATACCTGCCAGTTGAGCCAGCACCATTTGTTGAAAATGCTGTCTTTTTCCCACTGGATGGTTTTAGATCCTTTGTTAAAGATCAATGACCATAGGTATGTGGATTCGTTTCTGGGTCTTCAATTCTATTCCATTGATCTACCTGTCTGTTGCTGTACCAGTACCATGCAGTTTTTAACACAATTGCTCTGTAGTACAGCTTGAGATCAGGGATGGTGATTCCATCAGAAGTTATTGATGAGAACAGTTTTTGCTATCCTAGGTTTTTTGTTATTCCAGATGTATTTGCAAATTGCCCTTTCTAACTCTGTGAAGAATTGAGATGGAATTTTGATGGGGATTGCATTCAATCTGTAGATTGCTTTAGGCAAGATAGCCATTTCTACTATATTAATCCTGCCAATCTATGAGCATGGGAGATCTTTACATCCTGTGATATCTTTTTCAATTTCTTTCTTCAGAGACTTGAAGTTCTTATCATACAAATCTTTTACTTCCTTGAGAAAATCAACAACATAGGTGAACACTTATCCAGACCTACTAGGGGGCACAGGGAATGTATCCTAATTAACAAAATCATAAGTGAGAAGGGAAACATAACAACAGAATCTGAGGAAGTCCAAAAAAATTTCAGATTTTACTACAAAAGCCTATGCTCAACAAAACTGGAATACCTGGATAAAATGGAATATTTTCTAGACAGATACAAGGTACCAAATTTAAATCAGGACCAGATTAACAACCTAAACAGTCCCATATTCCCTAAAGAAATAGAAACAGTCATTAACAGTCTCCCAACCAAAAGAAGCCCAGGAAAAAGATGGGTTTAGTGCAGAGTTTTATCGGACCTTCAAAGAAGACCTAATTCTAATACTCCTCAAACTATTCCACAAAATAGAAAGAGAAAGCACTCTACCCAATTCATTCTATAAAGCCACAGTAACTCTGATATCTAAACCACACAAAGACCCAACAAAGAAAGAGAACTTCAGACCAATTTCCCTTATGAATATCAATGCAAAAATATTCAATTAACTTCTCGCAAACCCAATCCAAGAATAGATCAAAACGATCATACATCATGATCAAGTAGGCTTCATCCCAGACATGCAAGGATGGTTCAATATATGGAAATCCATCAACATAATCCAGTGTATAAACAAACTCAAACACAAAAAACTCATAATCATTTCATTACATGCTCTGAAAGCATTTGACAAAATGCAATACCCATTCATGATAAAAAGGCTTGGAAAGATCAGAAATTCAAGGCCCATACCTAAACATAATAAAAGCAAACCAGTTGCTAACACCAAACTAAATGGAGAGAAACTTGAAGCCATCCACTTAAATCAGGGACTAGAGAAGGCTGTGTGCTCTCTTCCTACCTATTCAATATAGTAGTTGAAGTCCTAGCCAGATCTACAAAAGGAGATCAAAGGGATATAAATTGGAAAGGAAGAAGTCAAAATATCACTATTTGCAGATGATATGATAGTATATATAAGTGACCCAAAAAATTCCACCATAGAATTCCTAACTCTGATAAACAACTTCAATGAAGTAGCTAGATATAAAATTAACTCAAATAATCAGTGGCCTTTCTCTACACAAAGGATAAACAGATTGAGAAAGAAATTAGAAAAACAACACCCTTCACAATAGTCACAAATAATATAAAATATCTTGGTGTGACTCTAACTAAGGAAGTGAAAGATCTGTATGATAAGAACTTCAAGTCTCTGGGGTGGTACTTTTCTATTGCTGGAATAAATGATAATGACCAAGTCAACTTTTAAAAGAAACCATCAAATTTGGCTCATGGTTTCAAAGGGTTAGAGTCAATGATGGCAGAGTAAAGAAACAGTGGATAAATCTCACTTTGATCCACAACTATATGGAAGAGAGAGAGAGAGTGGAGGGGACTAGTAATGGCTCCAGTCTTTTGAAATCTCAAAAGCCCAGCCCAGTGACATGCCTCCTATGATAAGACACACCTAAAGATCCTTCCCAAAGAGTTACACTAGCTGGATACCAAGCATTCAAATATATGAGTCTATGGGAGGCATTCTAATCGAAATCACAAGTGGTTTGTAATTTTTATAATGGAAATACAATAGTTTTCAACCAAGCAAAATTAATTATAGGTGTAAGATTTCCTAAATGTGAAAGAGAAACTATAAGGATTCTACAATACAAAAATCGACACCATTTGTTTTGGCCAACAAATTCTTTCTATATTAATTAAAATCATAAATACCACTTCTGAGAAGCATGTATTTGCCCAAAAGGAAAAACAAAAATAAGCTCAAACCTAAATCAGCGTCAAAAATATACATCAAAATATCAATGATAAATGTCAGATTTTAAAATCTATTAGAAAGAAATTACAGGTACTTTACAAACCAACAAGTAAAGAGAAGAAAGATGGGATAGCACCAGTAATAGATGCCAAATTGAAGAAAATAATCTAAATATTTTTAAACCATTTAGAAGGCAGTTTAGCAACATAAACATTTATAAAAACAATAGTAGATCCTCCTCTAGGGCCTATAAATTCTGCAGTCATGGACTTTGTATCAGATATACAATTCTATGCATGAATTTCCTGATGTGAAAAGCTCTCAGAAACAATCAGAATGTGGTTGGATACCACCCCAAAAGTCATGTCACACAGAATCAGTTGACATATCTTGACCAGCAATTCAGTTATTGTATGAAAATACAACACTAAATAAGTTTACTGATGTGTTTTCTACCTTAGAGACTTTCACAGAATCTTCTGTCACTGTGAAAGTTATCCAGCAGGAAGAATGTTCCCATCAGGTTTGAGATTAATTTATGTATGACCTGCATTTCAAATGTGTAGTATTTGCATCACTAAGAACTTACCATCTAGTTGCCAAAAATATGTGTTGTTTGATGATTTCTGGGGCCTCCCTAACCAAACATTCATAGAGAGGTGTCTAATACCTAACACTGAGATTTTCATTTAAAATCCTATAGCCTTCAGAGTACCACTGTCTACCTACTGAAGGCAGCACTGTTTAAGGTCCATTTTCATTATATTTTGTAATTATCACACAAATTACTGAGTTTATAAGATTTTTTTCTATTTTCTTAGTTTGTTTGTTTGAATGAGAATGGTGCTCATTGCTATGTATGTTTTAATACGTGGTCCCCTCTAGGTAGAATAATGTGGAAAGGATTAGACGGTATAGTACTGGGAGGTGTGTCACTGGGGGTAGCCTTGAAATTTCAAAAGATTCAGGCTATTTCCAGCACTTCCTGCTTTATGTTTGCATATGAGAATGTGAGGTCTCATCTGCTGGTCCAGTGCCATGCCTGCCTCTCTGCAGCCATGCTTCTTGCTAGGAGGATGATGGGCTCCTATCCCATTGGAACTGTAAATCCTAACTAAACTCTTTTTTTCTCTAAGTTGCCTTGGTTGTGGTATTTTATCACAGCACTAACAAGAATTAATACACTTAGTTAGGCTATTCAATCCTCCATTCCCTCCTCTCTTCCATTCCCCTTTCCCTTCATCACTATTTAATCCCTAGCCTCCAATGTTCTTCCACACATTTTTCACATCACATGTGGTCTCCAATGATATTTTTAATTGGGATCCAAGACAGTATGTTTCCATGGGTGCATTTTCTTCTACTCTTTATTTTTCTTAACCCCTTCCTTGGCCCTTTGTTTCTGTCATACTCACCCATTCTTAAGCCTTTCTGCTTCCAGTATTTCTCCCTAATTTCATTTTACCTGTATTCTTCTATTTCTCTTCCTTAATGCACATTCCCTCCAGTGGGCCTTTACTAGCTTCCTGGATTTCAGGTCAGTCCAAGTTAAAATTAGAAACTAAATATTTAAATGTCTGACCCACATGTGAAAGAGAACATGTAAAACTGCACTTCTTGGTGTAACTTCACTCAGTATAATATTGTCCAGGTCCTTCTCTCTACTTTGAAAATAGAATTCCATTGTGAAAACGCACTCTATTTTCCTCATCTAGGGATCAATTGCTAGACCGTCTATGTTGACCTCAGTTCTCCATTATTGTAAATACAGAAGGAGTGAGCACAAGTATATTAGTGTCTTTATAGTTGATATAAAGTCCTTTGAGTATATGCTCAGTAGTGGTAATACCAAGTAATATGGTAATATTGATTTAAATATTTAGAAATCTTCAGGCTGGGTTTCAACATGGCTTAAATAGTATAAACTCCCACCAATACTGTATAAGTGTATGCTCTTACCATACACACTCAAAATTAATGTTAATTGATACATAAAAACATAGAAATGGAGATGTTAAAAAGTACCAGGTGGCACTTTGATAAATTTATACATTGTATAATGTTTAAATATATTGTGTGATATTTAAATAAGGTTAAATACATCTATTTAAACATTTATATACTTATTTCTTGTGATGAAAACTTTCAAAACCTTTTCTTGAAGTATTTTGAAATTTTATTTTAGTAATTTTATATGTAGTAATTTTATTGTCTCTAATCAAATAAACCTACACACCTACGGACACTTTATTTTTGACAAAGAAGACAAAAACCATCTGATCAAAAAGGAAAGTATCTTCAACAAACTGCTGGTCTAACTGGAAGTATACACGTAGAAGAGTGCAAATAGACCAGTAGCTATTGCCCTGCACAAAACTCAAGTCCAAGTGGATCAAAGGCCTCAATGTAAACCTGGATACACTAAATCTAACAGAATGGTAAGTGGGGAATAGCCCTGAACTCATTGGTGCAGGTGACAACTTCTGGAACAGAACAACAGTGGCTCAGGCTCTAAGATTAACAAGTGATAAATGGGACTCCATAAAACTGAAAATATTCTGTAAGGCAAAGGATACTGTCAAGAGGACAAAATGGCAGCCATTTTGGGAAAGGATCTTAACTAACCCTATATCCAACAAAGAGCTAATATCCAAACTTTATAGAGAGCTCAAAAAATTAGACCCCCAACAATCCAAACAACCCAGTTAAAAATGGGGTGCAGATCTAAAACAGAGATTTCTCAACAGAGGAATCTTGAATGGCTAGGAAACATTTAAAGAAATGTTCAATTTCCTTAATCATCAGGGAAATGAAAATGAAAACAATGTTGAAATTCAATCCTACACTTATCAGAATGGCTAAAATCAAAAACTCAAGTGACAGTACATATTGGTGAGGATGTGGAACAAGTGGAACCATTGCTGTTATGAGAGAAAACTAGTACAACCACTTTGTAAATCAATTTAACCATTTCTCAGGCAAGACTTCCAGAGGACAGAGGTGGATATCAATTCATCCACAAAACCTT
Source organism: Mus caroli (assembly GCF_978045245.1). Classification (NCBI taxonomy): domain Eukaryota; kingdom Metazoa; phylum Chordata; class Mammalia; order Rodentia; family Muridae; genus Mus; species Mus caroli. The sequence continues at coordinate 81,194,671 of NW_028227266.1, forward strand.
CCACCCAAAATCAATCTTGTCTAGAAAATGTGCAGGAACAAAGATGGAGCAGAGACTGAAGGAAGAGTCATCTAATCATTGCCCCAACTTGAGACCCATCCTGTGTGAGAGATATAATCCCTAACATAATGATACTGTGCTATGCTTGCAGAGAGGAATCTAGGATTACTGTATCCTTAGAGGCTTCACTCAGCAGCAAATGGAGGCCGATGGGGAGACCCACAGCCAACATCAGGAGGAGTCCAGAGAGTCTTATGGAAGAGTCAAAGATAAAAGTAAGTCAGAAGGGTCAAACATACCACAAGAAGACCCACAGAGTCAACTGACCTGGAACCATGGGGGCTCCAGAGCCTGGGTTACCAACCAGGGAGCATATAGGAGCTGGACCTCTAACACATTTGTAGCAAATTTGAGGCTTTCTCTTCATGTGGTTCTCCTAACAAGTGGAACGGGGCTGTCTTGGTCTCTTTTCCCTGCCATTGGATCCCTTTACCCACTACTTGGACTGCCTGGTTGGGCCTCAGTGGAAGAGGATGTACCTAGCCTTGCTAGAACTAGATGTTCCAGGGAAGAGTGGTCAAGGGGGCTCCCCTTCTCTGACAGGAAGGGGAAGGAGTAATGGGGGGGGGTTGTAAAGGTGAGACTGGGAAGAGAGGAGGGAATGGGGCCATAATTGGGGTATAAAGTGAACAAAATTTTTAAAAACACGTACAAAAACTTTTCTCATACAATACATCCTGAACAGTTTGTCTTCCCTCCACTCTTCCCAGCTGTCCACCTCCCCTTTCCCCAAACCCATTCTTATCCTATCAAAAAGACCAGGTCCCAAGGGACAAAAACAAACAGGACAAGACAAAATACAGTAAGAGAAGGCAAAAGCCCTCACACTAAAACTGGACAAGGCAATCCAAGAATTGGGCCAAGAGTCCAAAGAGCAGGCAAAAGAGTCAGAGACACACCTGCCCCGACAGTTACAAGTCCCACAAAAACTTAAACAGACCTTCCCTCTCCCTCTTCCCCTCCCCCTCCCCCTCTCTTCCTCTCCCTCCCCCTCCTTATACTCCTACCTTTACCCCTCTCCCCCTCCCCTCCCTGTACTCCTACCCTTACCCCCTCCCACCTCCCCTCTCCCCCTTTTCCCTCCCCCTTTCCCCTTTGCCCTCCCATTTCACCCCCCCCCCTTCTCTATCTCCAAGTTTGGCTTGGATCTCTGCATCTGCGCCTCTCTAATCATGACTGGACAAAACACAGATCCATACCAGAGTATCATTGTTGTTTTGGTTTTGATTTTTATTTTGTTTTGTTTTAGGCCAGTGGTGTTTGGTTCTACCCTAGCTCTCTGGGATATCCAATCTCCTGGTTCATGGCCATCGAAGCAATTTTTGGGCAAGGGCTTGTCCCTTGCATGGGCCTCAAGGAAAATCAGACATCGGTTGGCTACTCCCAGAAGTTCTGTGCCAGCATTGCCCCAGCACACCTTGCAGGCAGGGCAGATTGTTGGTCAAAGGCTTTGTAGCTGAGTCAATGTCACGATAACCTTATGCTTCCACCATCCCCACTGTCAGTTTGCAGAGCGTAACCCTCTGTCCTAGCTTCAGTCTCAGTTGGTTGTACATCACCATGGGACCCTTAATCAATATCACAATTGAATTCATACTAATACCTCCACTGGAAGCCTTGCTTGGCTCCAAGATAGCCAATTGAAACTCTGTACCTGCCATTACTAGGAGTCCTCACTAGGATCACCTTCATAGATTCCAGAAAGATTTCACTGCAAAAATGTCTGAGATTTTCCATGTCATTCTTTGGCCATGCTAATCTCTGTGTCTTTCAAATTTTAGTGTATGTGCTGCCAAAGCAAGCACAACTTTTTAAATGTTCATGTCTGAGAAATGATGTAGTACTTGTATTTGGATGTTTGGACTTTATTTTTAATAACAGAATGATATTTAGTTCCATCCAAAGCATATGGATTCTTCAAATAAGCAGATGGGGTGATGTTCTTCACTGCATGAATGACTGGGAAATAACATGTTCTGCAACTTTGTTAACTTTCTTGATTTCTATAAATTAACAAGTCTTATCTTAAAGATTGGTTAAGAAATCCATGAGGCAGCAATTCTGACAAGTGAGAACATGCACTGGGGTTGGACATAGCATTCTATACCCATGCCATGTTCATTCCTCCTCCACTATCACTTCTGATGATAGGGAAGTAATAGAAAGTAAATGAAAGTACAAAGCTTAAATGTGGTTCAAGCTTGTGAATCACTAACACAGAGCTGCAGAGCCACTGGGCAACTGTTTTCCATCGTTCTGAGGTGATTTGGTGATCCTTGCTCTTCTCTTTACCCTGAGCAAGGGTATAATGGGCCACACCATGAATAGAACCATATTAGATCCCATGTTAGATATGAATTCTGAGCATAAACATGGTTTAAATGTTCTTTGAACATAAAATAAATGAAATTCCTTATACTTGTAAAAATAGTGTTTGATTTTGAAAATATCTATAAATATTGCTTGTCTGTGGTGAGGTAGAACAAGGCAGAGATTGAAGCAAGCTCCTTTGCTTTCATAATCATGCTGCTGAGCTGTGCATGTATCAGAAGCTCTTTGGGCAGATCCGCTTATTGTGATAGATTATAAGTGAAATGGTTTAATTGAAAGTTACTAGCACATATTGTTACCAGACTTTCAAATTTCTGTAGCTGCAGGAACTTGTATACAAGATAAAATTATAATGAAATGGACATTTGAAAATTACAATGATAAGATATCATTTAGTGTATGATTAAATCATTAAATTATCTTTACAAAATAAAACAAGATAAATACAAGATCTGGGACTTTAAAATGATAACTAAGAAGGCAAATGTGCTTGTTTTTTTTGTTTTGTTTTGTTTTGTTTTTTGTTTTTACTAAGGCCATATTATAAAACAAATAAACATGTCTAGTAGTCTATATAGTATCAACCATTAGAGAACTAATTGATTTGTCTACAAAATAGAAAAGAGAGAGACACCAAGAATGTGACTATCCCTGATGTAGATTCTAAGATGGTGGAAGGTTTGATATTCACAGAAGGTCTCAAGATTGTTGTCTGATGTCTTAAGACAGGATCTTACTCCAAGCTGATGTACAACTTACTATGTAAGTCAGAGTAACTTCAGATGTGTAGTGTCCTTCTGTGTCCTCCTCCTCAATACTAAGATTATAGGTCTGAGTAACTGTGAAAGCTCCAAGGTTTTGTTTGTTTATTTATTGATTTTGTTGTTATTTTTGAGGTTGTTTTCCTTATTTTGATACCATGTGGTAGATTCGATGTATCCAATCCATTCCAATGTCTCTTCTGCAATTAATGTCATCTAGTTTTCTTCTCAGTGGACTGATTGTCTAGAAAACCTCTTGCCCCAATAGAATGAAAGTTACAGACAGGCAGAACTTTTATGCCTTGATAAAGCTCCAGGACTTAAAAAGAGTCACAATCTGAAGTTTCAACATATGTTCATACCATAGTACTGGTTCTCTTTCCAAATAAAACACTGGTATGCTGGTCATCCAGAAGATGTATTTCAAGGTACATAAGCTTTATTTGCTACATAAAAATTGTTCTAGGGGAAAGCAAGTTAAAGAAGTTAAAAGTAGTATTTCATCTTAAACATCATTTTAAAAATGTGTCCATCTAAGGTTTTGAGAGAACTGAGTTAGCCAGAGCCAGACTGACTCCATGATAGGCAACAAACTGGAAGTTTAGAATAGTAGCCCTAACTTTCTCTTTTCCAGAAATGAGAACTGGATCCAGGAACCTATGATCAGCCAACCACAGCTGAGGGCAGCTAATCTGAGGACACCATATCATCTGGCCTGATGTGAAAATAGGTAGCTAGAATGAGTAAGGAAACCCTGGGAAGAGCTTAATCAAATTAGAATCAGTCAGAAGCCTAGAAAGAGTGCTAACCAATCAAGGTTAGAGGGCACATACCCCTTCCTGGAATTCTCCTAACAATAAAATTTGGGCCTTGGAGCCCACCAGGGGTCTCCATTCCCAAATGGGGAGACCCCTGTATTCAGGAAATTCAGCTGAATCATCACTCCTTGCTTTTGCGTACTATCAGGGGGATTCTTGAACCCTAAAAGTTTACTGAAAACTTAATAAACAGTTTGAGTGAGAAGCATTAGAAAACTAAGATATGAATGTTGATTCATACTGACTCTATTCAGCATCACAGTATTTTTTATGTTGCTCTCCATTCCATTGAGTTTCCTTTCCTGATTTTGGTGGATAAGGAAAGTGTTCTATATGGTCATGTTAATAAAGATTCACTCCCATGTAAACAAATATATGTGCCAAAATTCCTTTGAAACAATGCCTCATTCCAAAGAGGATATTTATACAACATTTAATATTAGGAAGTCTGGATAGAGTAAAACATTAGATGTACTCTAATAATAACCCAAAGAATGTGTTCTTCACTGTAGCCTTAACTATGTTCTTGCCCTACTTTTTAAGTCTTGCATTCTCTTACTGGCTGTACTAACTTTTAAACTATATTCAAAATTGCCACTAGATCCGGGCACCTTCCCTGCCAGAGGAGAGGTGTCCACCCCGCCTGGGAAGGATTTGTTGGAGCATCTGCAGAAGACATTTTCATTCCCAGATCCTGCCAAGATTAGTCTGCACAGGTGAGAGTGTGGACCACAGAAGCTAACAGCTTCTGGGACAGGCCCTGTTTCGGGCCTTCATCTTCCACCAGGAGGCAAGTCTGAACAACAGATATCTGTGCACCTTCTCTGCAAGAGGAGAGCTTGCCTGCAGAGAGTGCTCTAACCACTGAAACCCAGGAGAGAGGTAGTCTCCCAGGTCTGCTGGTAGAAGCTAACATAATCACGAAAGGAACAAGCTCTAACCAGAGACAACTATAACAACTGACTCCAGAGATTACCAGATGGCGAAAGGCAGACTGAAGAATCTTACTAACAAAAACCAAGACCACTCACCATCATCAGAACCCAGCACTCCCACCTCAGCCAGTCCTGGGTACCCCAACACACCTGAAAAGCTAGACCAGATTTAAAGGCATATCTCATGATGATAGTAGAGGACATCAAGAAGGACTTTAATAACTCACTTAAAGGAATACAGGAGAACACTGCTAAAGAGTTACAAGTCCTTAAAGAAAAAGAGGAAAACACATCCAAACACGTGATGGAAATGAACAAAACGATACTAGACCTAAAAAGGGAAGTGGACACAATAAAGAAAACCCAAAGTGAGGAAACGCTGGAGTTAGAAACCCTAGGAAAGAGAATACAGGAGATGGAAGAGAGAATCTCAGATGCAGAAGATTCCATAGAGAACATCGGCACAACAAACAAAGAAAATGCAAAATGCAAAAAGATCCTAACTCAAAACATCCAGGAAATCCAGGACACAATGAGAAGACCAAACCTATGGGTAATAGGAGTAGATGAGAATGAAGATTTTCAACTTAAAGGGCCAGCAAATATCTTCAACAAAATAATACAAGAAAATTTCCCAAACCTAAAGAAAGACATGCCCATGAACATACAAGAAGCCTACAGAACTCCAAATAGAATGGAACAGAAAAGAAATTCCTCCCGACACATAATAATCAGAACAACAAATACACTAAATAAAGACAGAATATTAAAAGCAGTAAGGGAGAAAGGTCAAGTGACATATAAAAGCAGGCCTATCAGAATTACACCAGATATTTCACCAGAGACTATGAAAGCCAGAAGATTCTGGACAGATGTTATACAGACACTAAGAGAACACAAATGCCAGCTCAGACTACTATACCCAGCCAAACTTTCAATTACCATAGATGGAGAAACGAAAGTATTCCACGACAAAACCAAATTCACACATTTTCTTTCCACAAATCCAGCTTTCAAAGGATAATAGCAGAAAAAAAAAATACAAGGACAGAAACTATATCCTACAAAAAACAAGAAAGTAATCCTTCAACATACCTAAAAAAAAAAAGACAGCCACAAGAACAGAAAGCAAACTTTAACAACAAAAATAATAGGAAGCAACAATTACTTTTCCTTAATATCTCTTAATATTAATGGACTCAACTCCCCAATAAAAAGACATAGACTAACAGACTGACTACACAAACAGGACCCTACATTCTGCTGCTTACAGGAAACCCATCTCAGGTAAAAAGACAGATACTACCTCAGAGTGCAATGCTGGAAAACAATTTTCCAAGCAAATGCTCTGAAGAAAAATGCTGGAGTAGCCATTCTAATATCTACTAAAATCGACTTCCAACCCAAAGTCATCAAAAAAGACAAGGAGGGGAACTTCATATTCATCAACGGTAAAATCTTCCAAGAGGAACTCTCCATTCTGAATATCTATGCTCCAAATAAAAGGGCAGCCACATTCATTATAGAAACTTTAGTAAAGCACAAAGCACACATTGCACCTCACACAATAATAGTGGGAGAATTCAAAACACCACATTCATCAATGGACAGATCATTTTAAACAGAAATTAAACAGGGACACAGTGAAACTACCAGAACTTATGAAACAAATGGATCTAACAGATATCGACAGAATATTTTATCCTAAAACAAAAGGATATACCTTCTTCTCAGCACCTCATGGTACCTTCTCCAAAACTGACAACACAGGACTCACAAAACAGGACTCAACAGATACAAAAATATTAAAATTGTCCCATGCATCCTATCAGATCACCATGGACTAAGGTTGATCTTCAATAGCAACATAAATAATAGAAAGCCAACTTTCACATGGAAACTGAACAACACTCTTCTCAATGATACCTTGGACAAGGAAGGAATAAAGAAAGAAATTAAAGACTGTTTAGAGTTTAATGAAAATGAAGCCACAACATACCCAAACTTATGGGACACAATGAAAGCATTTCTAAGAGGAAAACTCATAGCTGTGAGTGCCTCCAAAAAGAAATTAGAGATAGCACAGACTAGCAGCTTGACAACACACCTAAAAGCTCTAGAACAAAAGGAAGCAAATTCACACAAGAGAAGTAGACTGCAGGAAATAATCAAACTCAGGGGCGAAATCAACAAAGTGGAAACAAGAAGAACTATTCAAAGAATCAACCAAACAAGCAGTTGGTTCTTTGAGACAATCAACAGGATAGATAAACCCTTAGCCAGACTCACTAAAGGACACAGAGACAGCATCCTAATTAACAAAATCAGAAAGAAAAAGAGAGACATAACAACAGATCCTGAAGAAATCCAAAACACCATCAGATCCTGCTACAAAAGACTATACTCAACAAAACTGGAGAACCTGGATGAAATGGACAAATTTCTAGACAGATATCAGGTACCAGAGTTAAATCAGTATCATGTTAATGATCTAAACAGTCCTACATCCCCTAAAGAAATAGAAGCAGTCATTAATAGTCTCCCAACAACAGCAAAAAAAAAGCCCAGGACCAGATGGGTTTAGTGCAGAGTTCTATCAGACCTTCAAAGAAGATCTAATTCCAGTTCTGCACAAACTATTCCACAAAATAGAAGTAGAAGGTATTCTACGCAACTCATTCTATGAAGCCACAATTACTCTGATACCTAAACCACAGAAAGATCCAACAAAAATAGAGAACTTCAGACCAATATCCCTTATGAATATCGATGCAAAAATACTCAATAAAATTCTTGCTAACTGAATCTAAGAACACATCAAAAAATCATCCATCCTGACCAAGTAGGTTTCATTACAGGAATGCAGGGATGGTTTAATGTATGGAAATCCATCAACGTATCCCATTATATAAACAATCTCGAAGACAAAAAAACCACATGATCATCTCGTTCCATGCTGAGAAAGCATTTGAAAAATCCAACACCCAATCATGATAAAAGTCTTGGAAAGATCAGGAATTCAAGGCCCATATCAAAACATAATAAAAGCAATCTACAGCAAACCAGTAGCCAACATCAAAGTAAATGGTGAGAAACTTCAAGCAATCCCACTAAAATCAGGGACTAGACAAGGCTGCTCACTTTCTCCCTACTATTCAAGGTTGTACTTGAAGTCCTAGCCAGAGCAATTCGGCACCAAGAGGAGATCAAGGGGATACAAATTGGAAAGGAAGAAGTCTAAATATCACTTTTTGTAGATGATATGATAGTGTATATCTAAGTAACCCTAAAAATTCCACCAAAGAACTCCTAAACTTGATAAACAGGTTCAATGAAGTTTCTGGATATAAAATTAACTCAAACAAGTCAATGGCCTTTCTCTACACAAAGGATAAACAGGCTGAGAAAAAAATTAGGGAAACAACACCCTTCACAATAGTCACAAATAATGTAAAATACCTTGTCGTGACTCTAACTAAGGAAGTAAAAGATCTGCATGATAAAAACTTCAAGTTTCTAAAGAAAGAAATCACAGATCTCAGAAGATGAAAAGACCTCTGATGCTCATGAATTTGCAAGATTAATATTATAAAAATGCCCATCTTGCCGAAAGCAATCTACAGATTAAATGCAATCCCCATCAAAATTCCAACTCAATTTTTCAACAAATTGGAAAGGCAATCTTCAAATTCATCTGGAATAACAAAAAACCTAGGATAGCAAAAACTCTTCTCAAGCATAAAAGAACCTCTGGTGGAATCACCATGCCTGACCTAACGCTGTACTACAGAGCAATTGTGATCAAAACTGCATGGTATTGATATAGGGACAGAGAAGTAGACCAATGGAATAGAATTGAAGACCCAGAAATGAACCCACACACCTATGGTCACTTGATCTTTGACAAGGGAGCTAAAACCATCCAGTGGAAAAGAGACAACATTTTCAAAAAATGGTGCTGGCACAACTGGCTATTATCATGCAGAAGAATGTGAATTGATCCATTCCTATATCCTTGTACTAAGGTCAAATCTAAGTGGATTAAGGAACTCCACAAACTCCACAAACCAGAGACAGTGAAACTTATAGAGGAGGAAGTGGGGAAAAGCCTCGAAGATATGGGCACAGGGGAAAAATTCCTGGATAAAACAGCAATGGCTTGTGCTATAAGATCGAGAATGGACAAATGGGACCTCATAAAATTGCAAAGCTTCTGAAAGGCAAAAGACACCGTCAGTAAGACAAAAAGGCCACCAACAGATTGGGAAAGGATCTTTACCTATCCTAAATCAGATAGGGGACTAATATCCAATATATAGAGAGAACACAAGAAGGTAGACTCCAGAAAAATCAAATAACCCCATTAAAAAATGGGCCTCAGAACTGAACAAAGAATTCTCACCTGAGGAATACCGAATGGCAGAGAAGCACCTGAAAAAATGTTCAACATCCTTAATCATCAGGGAAATGCAAATCAAAACAACCCTGAGATTCCACCTCACACCAGTCAGAATGGCTAAGATCAAAAATTCAGGTGACAGCAGATGCTGGCAAGGATGTGTAGAAAGAGGAACACTACTCCATTTTTGGTGGAATGGCAAGCTTGTACAACCACTCTGGAAATCAGTCTGGCGGTTCCTCAGAAAATTGGACATAGTACTACTGGATGATCCCAGAATATCACTCCTGGGCATATATCCAGAAGATGTTTTAACCGGTAAAAAAGACACATGCCCCACTATGTTTATAGCAGCCTTATTTATAGTAGCCAGAAGCTGGAAAGAACCCAGATGCCCCTCAACAGAGGAATGGATACAGAAAATTTGGTACATTTACTCAATGGTGTACTACTCAGCTATTAAAAAGAATGAATTTATTAAATTTCTAGGCAAATGGATGGACCTGGACAGCATCATCCTGAGTGAGGTAACCCAATCACAAAAGAACTCACATGATATGTACTCACTGATAAGTGGATATTAGCCCAGAAACTTAGAATACCCAAGATATAAGATAAAGTTTGCGAAACACATGAAACTCAAGAACGAAGACCAAAGTGTGGATACTTTGCCCCTTCTTAGAATTCGGATCAAAACACCCATGGAAGGACTTACCGAGACAAAGTTTGGAGCTGAGACAAAAGGATGGACCATCTAGAGGCTGCCACATCCGGGGATCCACCCCATAATCAGCCCCCAAACGCTGACACCATTGCATACACACTAAGATTTTGCTGAAAGGACCCTAATATAGCTGTCTCTTGTGAGACTATTCCAGGGCCTAGCAAACACAGAAGTGGATGCTCACAGTCAGCTATTGGATGGATCACATGGCCCCCAGTGGAGGAGCTAGAGAAAGTACCCAAGGAGCTAAAGGGATCTTCAACCCTATAGGTGGAACAACAATATGAACTAACCAGTATCCCCCAGAGCTCGTGTCTCTAGCTGCATATGTATCAGAAGATGGCCTAGTCGGCCATCAGTGGAAAGAGAGGCCCATTGGTTGTGCAAACTTTATATGCCTCAGGACAGAGGAATGCCAGGGCCAAGAAGTAGGAGTGGGTGGGTAGGGGAGTGGGGGGGGGAACAGTATGGGGGACGTTTGGGATAGCATTGGAAATGTAAATGAGGAAAATACCTAATAAAAATTTTTAAAAAAAGATTTGTGGATTTCATGTTGCTGAAAATATATGATGGTTGGATACCCAGCCCTATAAAGACAGACAGAGAGAGAGAGAGAGAGAGAGAGAGAATAGAGAGAGAGATAGAGAGAGAGATAGAGAGAGAGATAGAGATAGTGTTTGTGTGTGTTATTAATCTCAGAGAACATTATAGAACAACAAATAGGAAGAACTATAGGCCAGAAGATAGACCCAGCAGTGATAAAAATTAAGCAACGAATGAAAGTTTGGTTAAGCTATATCCCTATGGGTTTGTAAATTTCATGCCAGCCACCACAGCTATAAGATTAACCCAAACTAATTATTCTTGGAATAAAACATGTTTTCATAAAATATTTTTAAAAAATTAAAATCCAACCCATACATGAAAATTCATAATATGCACTAAAACTCAATAATGAAGACAATTTCAATTAACCAAATTCACAACAGCTAAAATCCAAACTAGGATTAGCTACCTCTCTATGCTTACTTAGCCTTCCATTTTCTGCATATGACTATAGCTATTGCAGTTATGGAGTCACAGCAGCTTAGGTTACCTGCACGATGCCTACAAAGAGTCTCTTAAAAGTCTGACATGAAAGAGGGAGGAGATCATGGAGACCTACCCTTCCCTACTGAACTGCCGGTTACTGATGTATTCTAGAGGAAGCCCAGTCTGTATCCTCATAGGTTCTAGAAAACAGCTAGTCAATGTCCTGAGAGATTCTGGGAGGAAGTAGTCAATGTCTTTAGTTGCATGCCCTCTGGTAAGCTCACTTTGTTTCAGTGATACTTCCAAACCCATGATCACACAAATAACCCTAGTTAAACCTAGTGGACCACAAGTCAGAAGAAAAAGAAATGAACTTGAGACTGAAATTTGTCAGGAGGAGTGGAAGATGACTGGAAGTGAAGGCAGGACAAAAGAGAATAAATTGCAGGGGAGACAGGCATTCATTATGTACGTGCATGCGATTGTCATTGAGCAAGTGTAATTAATAAAAAAAAAAACCCTCAGAAACAAAAGAATTTATTTCTTAAGAGATAGCAAGTGTTACCCTCACCCTGGTTATAATTCCTTTATGGTAGTATATTCTGTGTACAATTCAGTCAGCACAGAAACCATTCCGGAAAGTAAATCATAACAAACTGGTTTTAAAGAAATTTCTAGAAAGACTCACTACAACTATTGCTGTCATGGAGAGTCCTGTCACTAAACAAATACATCCATCAGGCCAGCAACCTTCCTTTACAGACTGGGTATTAATTCTAGTTAAATTTCTCCCATACTGTACAGGATATGTAAATATTTTAAATATTTCCTCTCTATACATGTTCTAAATAATATCCAATGCCTGTTGTTCACGTTGACTAAAACAATTTGGTGACATGCATTATTTAAGTTTAAGTCAGATTATTCCTAAGTCAGTGATAAATTCCTAAGCTACTTCAAAATTAAAAGACTGCCTGGTGGTCTACTTACTATCAAATCCATGTATATTACCTAAAGCAAATCACTACTTCAGAACTATTGAATATAAGGGATACATCAGTCTGTGTAGGCTTCCATAACAAGGCTGAATAGAATAAACAACAGGAATGTATCAGCTTACCTGATCATCTTGGATGCTGGAAATTACAGATTTAGTTTAAGGTAAAGAGCCTGTTTCTGGTTGTCAGAGGGGGTACTTTCTTAGTATAGACCTCTTGCTGTCTTTTTGCTTAGGGGAGAGAGAGAGAGAGAGAGAGAGAGAGAGAGAGAGAGAGAGAGAGAGAGAGAGAGAGAGAGAGAGAGAGAGAGAAAATCCTTTACTTTTTAAGATACCCATTCTATAAGGGACCACTGAATGTCCCTGCTATAGGTCCTGTTGCTAAATATAGTTAGGGACTCGGCATATTGACTCAGAGGAGATAAAGTTTCTTTGATGGCAAATCAGTTGATCTTATTACATCATTCCAACTACTATTCCATACCAGGAAACAAAACAAAACAAAACAAAACAAAACAAAACAAAACAAAACAAAACAAAACAAAACAAAAGAAACTTTCTTTGTAAAAATTATTTTACTAACTTAGCTAAGTTAATAAACTGCAATAACATAGCTTTTATTAACTTTGTAAAATACTCAATAAGCAATTTCGAATAACAATCTATCAAGCAATTAATATGCATGAAAAGGTTCTTGCTTCACATAAAGTAGGATGATTAGTTTTCAGTGATGTGAGTTTGGTGTCTAGCATCTGCTAAAATAATTAGTAACGAATAAAAATTCACACTCCATTTAAGGGGATTATTTTCTGAAGAGTAATCATTTTTCTAAAATGTTATATGATAATTATTCTTACAATATAGATTGATAGAGAAATACTGTGTAAGATGATAATTTTTTATAAATTTCATAATGTGTAAAATTTTCCTAAAAATTGAAAAAAGCAGTTATAATTTAGCAATAAATCTTAATATGTGAACTAGGTATTTTGTTATCTTAACAATTGGTAAATTTATTGCAGAAATATCTCATAAACCAAAAATAAAATTTCTAAGACTTCTTAGAAGTTATCAAAGAAAGCACAGAAAAAGATAAATATGAAAGAACTCTACATCATAAGTGAGTAATTTTTATAGATGCATTAGGCACTGGGATACCATTATCTTTTCTAAATATGTTTTTAAAACAGAGAGGGAAAGAGAGAAGGAAGAAAGAAAAGAAGCTGTTCTAACAAGATTTGAAAAAAAATCAAAAGACTATCAATATTCCAACATAAAATGACAGGCTGAGAACCCCTAGAACTGAGAAGGTTTTGATAATGGATGGGTTCTGGTGAGGAAGAGTTCATTTTCTTTAAAGACTTGATCTTTCATAGGTTACCCATACTCCATTTGATAGCACTATACCCTTAAATATAGGGAGAACACAAATAAAAATCTCCATTATAAAACTAAACTAAAATAAAATAAAACCAATACAAAAATACTGAAGAGTATCTTTATATGTATAAGGAGGATCTGGAAGGAGTTAAGGAAATGAGCAGGCAACTAAAATGATCAAACTACATAGTATATATGTATGTATGCATGTATGTATGTATGTATATATGAAGCTTCCAGAGTTAATAAAATGTTATTGAAAAAACTTCAATATATTTCTAATTAAGTGACTCCTAATAACATTCTAATATTAATTAATTAATATTTATTGTAAGAGATCATTACTATGCTTTTTAGTTTTGCTCATAGATATACAGTTTTAGTGAATTCAACAGGCACTAAAAGTTAGTCACAGACTAAAACAAATTTGTAACAAGTATTTACTTTATTATGTGAGTTCATGCTTCTAGAAATTACACATCGTCCTAGAGACTAATTATTGAAGATTACTAAAATTTAGGTTCTAAAGGAGATTACTGAGGCAACCCAAATAAACTATCACATTTATACCTACAATGTATGAAATAGTCAAAATTGCAAATATATTTTTTTCTGCTTTGACAATGTTGACTAGAAAACCTACTGCAACTCATTAGAGGATACTGGGATCTAACACAAATGCAGTTGTATATATATACTGAATTTGAAGGTGTTAAGAAAACACATTAAAATAATCCTTACTATAAGAAAATGATTCAACCTATTTTTTGAGCTCCAGAATTACTGTTGTATTAAATAAAAGAACAAGGTAGGAACTTTCTGGTTAGATCATTTCAATTAGAGCAGCAAATTAGCATAATAAATGACATCAAGCTGATGCATACATAAAGCCTTCACCCCTGAATGCTAGCACCTTTGGTACAGGAGTGTACTCTGAAGTCTAACCAATGAAAAATGAAAACATCAGGCTAGCCACAAAACCTTTGATTTACAATGGTAACCAACATGCAAGAAATGCAGAACAATAGTGAAACAAAGCTTATCAAGGTAACCAACCAATCACTGATTTGAGTTAAGCCTCTGTGAGATGGAACCCATAACTTACAATGCTTGGGTTACCAAGAACTCAAGACTATAAAATAGTCCAGGGACCTAGGGGAAAAACCAAATACAACTGTTCTATAAGAGGAAAAAAAAAGCACAATAAAATGACTCCTAATGTCATTCTACTGTAGATGTGTACTTTCCCCATCATCATTGAAGAAGCTTCCATCTATAGCAGATTGGAACAAATAGAGCCCCTCAACCAGATACAGTGTAACACATGAGAGATTTTGGAACCCTCAGCCCTGAATAAGATGTCTGCATCAAATCCCTCCTCTCAGTTCTCAGAGAAACGTTTTAGAAAAGCAACAGAAAGAACGTAATAGCCAAAAGAGATGTAGGATACCAAGGAAACAAGGCCCTCTAAAACAATAGGAGTAATGCATATATGAACTCACAGTGACTGAGGCAGCATGCACAGGGCCTGCATGGATCTGCACAAGATATGTCTTAGTGCTGAAAGAAGTGGAGGCATGGACCCATCTCTAACCCAATTGATAGCTACAAATAGATACTTGCAGATGGAAATTTAATTTTTTTCAATGGAGTCTTACTGAGGACAGGGGTTAGGAAGGGAATACTTTTAAGGCTATGCTGCAGGACTAGGAGTAGATACCTAACAGAAAAATAACTCAACAGTGTCTTTAAAGGTTCCTTACCAACCCAGCCACAAAACTTTCAACCCAAAATTTATCCTGTCTACAAATAATGGGGGAGCAGAGACTGAGGGAATGGCCAATCAATATCCAGCTCAACTTGAGTCCCAGCCCATGGGCAAGCACCAATCCCTGACACTATTAATGATACTCTGTTATGTTTGCAGATGGGAACATGTTGTCCTCTGAGAGGTTCCACCCAGTAGCTGACTTGGACAGATATAGACACCCTTATGGAAAAATAGGAGAAAGGATTTGGGGTCCCAAATGGGATAGGAACTCCACAGGAAAACCAACAGAGTCAACTAACCTGGGACTCTCAGAGACTGAACCACCAACCAAAAAAACATACACAGGTTGGGCCTAGGCCTTCCTGCACATATGTAGCAGATGTGCAGCATGTAGGTCCTAAACAACTGGAACAAACAGGGCCTGTCCCAAAAGCTGCTGCCTATACATAGGGTATGTTCTTCTAGCTGGGCTGCCTTGTCTGGCCTCCATGGGAAAGGAAGTGCCTAGCCTCACAGAAACTTGAAGTGCCAGGGTCGTGGGGATACCCATGGAGGCAAGTGGGGGCCCCCACCTGCCTAGAGTAGGGGAGGGGGATGGGGATAGTATTGTGGGAAGGGTGACCAGGAGGGGACAGTGAATAGGATGTAAAGTAAATACATAAAAAAAAAACAAATTAAATTAAATTAAGAAAAAAAAAGTATCCTACCCTCGTAATAGTCAGAACTTTTTCATTTAAAATAAAAACTTACTTTCAATTTTTATTTATTGATATATTTTTCTTCTTTCTTTTTACCCTACAAGTCCTCTGTGTGTATATTACAGCTTCCAGTTTAGTGTTTTTATAGAATTTTTGAGTGTGCAAATTAAAGTGTCTCTGTTTCTTGTACCTTTTCTTGGGCTTTTTTCCATCTCTTTGTTTTGTCCTATTATGATGTGTTAGTTTTTATTTTATCTTATTGCATTATATTTTATTATTATCCCTGAGAAGGCTGTTTGTTTACTAATGAGAGAAAAGGGCTAGATCTTGGTAGAGGGGGTTAGAAGGAACTGGGAAGAGTAGATAGAGGGGAATCGTAATCACAATACCTTATGTAAGAGAAAAAAAACTATTTTCAGTAAAAGAAAAAAGGTATTATATCATTTTTATTAGATATTTTCTTTATTTACATTTCAAATGCTATCCCAAAAGGCTCCTATACCCTCCCCACACCCTGCTCCCCTACCTACTTACTCCCACTTCTTGGCCCTGGCTTTCCCCTGTACTGGGGCATATAAAGTTTGCTAGACCAAGCGGCCTCTCTTCCCAATGATGGCCAACTAGGCCATCTTCTGATACATATGCAACTAGAGACACGAGCTCTGGGGGTACTGGTTAGTTCATATTGTTGTTCCACCTATAGAGTTGCAGACCCCTTCAGCTCCTTGGGTACTTTCTCTAGCTCCTACATTGGGGGCCCTGTGTTCTATCCTATAGATGACTGTGAGCATCCATTCTGTATTTGCCAGGCACTGGCAAAGCCTCACAGGAGATAGCTATATCAGGGTCCTTTCAGTAAAATCTTGCTGGTGTATGCAATAGTGTCTGCGTTTGGTGGCTGATTATGGGATAGACCCCGGGTGGGGCAGTCTCTGCATGGTCCATCCTTTCATCTTAGCTCCAAATTTTGTCTCTGCAAATCCTTCCATGGATATTTTATTCCCTATTCTAGGGAGAAATGACGTATCCACCAGTTGGTCTTCCTTCTTGATTTTCTTGTGTTTTGGAAGTTGTATCTTCGGTATTCTAGGATTCTGGGCTAATATGCACTTATCAGTGAGTGCATATCAAGTGACTTCTTTTGTGATTGGGTTATCTCACTCAGGATGATATCCTCCAGATACATCCACTTGCCCAAGAATTTCATAAATTCATTGTTTTTAATAGCTGAGTAGTACTCTACTGTGTAAATGTACCACATTTTCTGTATCCATTCCTCTGTTGAGGGACATCTGGGTTCTTTCCAGCTTCTGGCTATTATAAATAGGGCTGTTATGAACATAGTGGAACATGTGTTCTTATTACCAGTTGGAACACCTTCTGGGTATATGATATTTTATATTCAACTAATTCTATAAAACTCAGAGTACATATTATACTTACAATACATGTCAATTTGTGAGCAATATTTTAAATACATAACAGTTCAGAATATATCACTAATGCTTCACGATAACTTAGGATGTGAATAGGTTATATTAGCTGAAAAATACACTTTTCTAGGTTTTGTGAGGAATAGCAGTTGTGTTCTGTCAATGACTCTATTATGTAGTGGATGAATAAAGTGATATCATCAATTATCAAACAAGTAAAATAAAAGTTATTAGTAATATGTGTATTCTGATCATAACAAATCCTAAAAAGAAAGATTGTTCATGAACAAAACAACACATGATGTTACAGTTAAAATCAAAATTCTTGAGCACAATTTAACGTACATGCTGAAGTGGAATTTTTCTAGAAGAAATATATATTCACTATTTCCTTTTAGATAGGAAAAGTACCTTCTAGGCATTGTGAAATTGCATTGCTTTCTCTGCACAGATATGATACAGCAAAACCTCGCTGTGGACCCTAAAATTTGAGTCTGTAACACATATGTGTCTTATTATTCACCCATGGCCTCACATACTGTCACTCAGAAAACTAGCCTTTTGCTGCCAAATATCATGCTCCTAACGTGCAAACAATCTCTGACCATCACCTTTTCTGTCTCTAAACCATCCTCTCATCTCTCATCTTAGCACCAAGTCAGTTTCAATTTCCTACTTGTCACATGCTTATCTGATGTTCTCTGCCTTTTCTGCTCACTGACAACCTCTAGACAACTTCTACTCTCAGTGTCTCAGTGTTCTGGCTGTTATCCTTTTACCTCTCATAGTAAAGGTATCTTTTGATTTTATGGAGAGTAATTGATTTTTTTAACTCTTAAATTCACTAAATTGTGGGCTTAGTAATCTGTGACCCTACTCTCCTTGTTTTCTAATACTTTTACACACACACACACACACACACACACACACACACACACACACACACACACATACACACACAGGTCTCCATTGAGAAAGTAAATATTACCTTACAGACCATTTGCCTTAATTTCTTACTCTTTGGCCAATGTTCTACCTCACAGATCCACTTTCCATATTCTCAGCTGATATTTGTAACTAGTTTTTGTCATCATAATCTGATTTTGATCACTATATCAATAATTCCTAAGATTTATTCACTGTCTCTGACTCATATATCAGTTCTCCGAACTGAACTCAGAAACTAGTCACAATATACTCATTTATAAAGTTGGATATCACTGTGTGAATTGTCAAACCAGCTTCTTCAACCCAGTTAAGTCTTAAAGAATCTGATCATCATTCCAATAAATTAGGATGATCTACAGAAATTTGCCATGTTAAAGTTAGAAATGCACCTTAAAATAGCTCAAAGAAACCTTTAGAAGCTGTGTAAACATCTAATAAAACATAGCTTCTGGATATTTTAAGAAATTACACAAAAGAATGATTTAGTTGATCAAAGCAATACATTAACTTGGAAGAGAATCAATCAATGATTTCTTAGAACTCCAAATGCCAAGATTCAAGTCTATGGCTTTGAGGCTCATTGTGGATATTGGAAAAGACACAGCAAAGGATATATTCTCCAAGTTTCAAGGGATGTAGGAACTGAATATATTGGAACTTAATAGATCTGTATAAATATATGGAGTAATCTACAGCTGAAGAGACAAGCTTCTAAGGGTTATGTGTTGTGCAATTGTGAAAAACTTTGCCTGCAGAGACAGTACCATTATTAATTTATGCTATGTTTCTGCCTTCCCAAGTACAGGAACTTCTTGAACTATCATGGAGTGGAGGAGACATTGTTTTTAAAATCTTATTATGAGACACTGTTCCTGGGAGAAATGAACAAACATCTACATACCTCAAATAGGGAACTGATGACAGACCAAGGTAGGGATACCACCAAGGTCTATGGAATGTCTTGGTGAACAGTGATTTTGATTTTGGCTATTTAAAGGACTAAGGATAAGGGGGCTACTTAATGCTTCCACAAAGACAGCTGTAATCACCCAATCTTACCCAAACATGGAGGGCAGGGCACAAAATCTAGAAGCCTAGAGCACATTGCACAGGAAGCTCAACTGATTAATAGGTGTCTGTTAACTGGTCTGAGCGTCTCCCAGGTAGCTCAGATGGTCTCTGCTTCTTCCAGGCAGCTTGGCCAATCTGACCCTCTTGTAGGCAGTTTTGCTTGTCTGAGAGTCTTCCAGGTAGCTTGAATTGTCTGAGAGTTATCCTCAGGACTCTTAAAGGGCTTCTTTGTGGGATAGACTGTTTCATCTCCCCTTAGAACATCCTGTTGTTTCCCCTACTTGTAAACTCTGTATGTCTTGAGAGAACTTCAGGTGAAAGGTTTCAAAATAGAAATAAAATAAAATCCACACAACAAAACCCAGAAGGAGTTTATCTTTGAAATATTACAGATCTGATCCATGAGTCTTCAGATTTGGAAAACCACAAAGTAATAAATTCCATAAAAGATCAGCTGAGGAGGAGGGTGGCCCCATAGGAAGACCAACAGTCTCAACTGACCTGAACGGCTGAGATCTCTCAGACACTGAGCCACCAGCCAGGCAGCATACACCAGCTGATATGAGGCCCCCAACACATACAGCAGAGGTCGGCCAAACCTGGCCTCAGTGAGAGAAGATGCATCTAACCCTCAAGAGACTTGAGGCTCCAGGGCGTGGGGAGGTCTAGTGAAGTGGGAGTGGGGGATTGAGGAGTAGGGGCATCCTCTTGGAGATGGAAGAGGAGGTATGGAATCAGGAGCAGTCAGAGGGTAGACCAGGACTACCCTGTCCTGTAACAACTGTAGTGTAAAAAAAAGTATTAAATAATAATAATAATAATAATAATAATAATAATAATAAAGTTTATCTGTTCAACATAGATGCTTGGGAAATTGGTAAGCTGTGTATTTTTGCCATGACTACTGGTTATAGGTCTCTATGTGGGACCTTGAAAGGCAGTCTGTTTTCTGGTCAAGCTAGGTTTAAACCCCAGAGACCCAGTAGGTGTTCCTGCCGAGCTCCCAGACACTAGGCTCGTGACAGGAGGCCTTAGCTCTCCATAATTCTGGGGCCATCAGACAATGCCCCAAGTCCCTGGTATTCTGTCTAGACTCCACTCCAACAGTTACCTGCAACAACCAGGTATCTTCCTCCCCACAGTTACCTGTCAACAGCCAGGTAGGCCTGGCCCACTATAAAAGGGGCTGCTTACCCCCTCCCCCTTCTCTTACTCTTGCCTCTCTCTCTTGTCCTCTTGTTCCCCCTCTCTCTGCCTTCCCTTCCCTCCTCTCTCCAAGTGGTCACGGCCGGCCCCTACTCCTCTACTCTCTCCCTCCCTTTGTCTTTCTCTCTCTGCCTTTCTCTGCCTTTACTACCTTTTTAGCTCCCCTTTCCAGGAACTCCTCCCTGTAAAAGGTATTTAACCTCAGGCCAACCCTGAGAAAGTGGGGTATGGTTTCACTCATCACAATTCTTCACCATGACAACAAATGCCTTAAAACCATGGACTGCCTCTTCTCATTAGGACAATGGAGCAGGTCTTCTAAAGAGCTGCGCCTAATCTCCTCTCTGCATTCCTAGAAACGGTTTCCACCAAGCCAAGCCCTACCTGAACAAGCCAAGGACTCTTGTCCCCATGGGACCCAGCCAGAGCCCTCCTCTTGCCCTTTTCCCTTCAGCCCTGGGCTAGAGACAGCCTCAAGGGGCCCCATTCTGTTCTCAGCTCTTCGAAGACATCAAACATCAGCTGTGGCGTCTAAGAGCTAGAACCTACCATCCCTGGCCTCTGTGCAGCCTCAGGACCCACAAGCTGAACTCTGGCAGTTCTGCAGGGACCCCAGACTGTGCTTTCCCACCCCCAGAGTGGGGTCCTGCTGCTTCCCACAGCCTGACGCCTGCCTGGCGGCCTCTTGGGACTACACAGAGTCAAACTTCCAGTATCTGCCTCCATGAGCAGCCCTAGCCCTCTTGCGGGTCAGACAGGGGCCACCATTTTAATCCACAGTCTCTATGACAACAGAAATGTATTCTCTTTTAGCTCTGGAAATTCTGACTCTTTGGGTCACAAAGATATAAACTCAACATTTCAAAACTCTGGTTCCTTTTGGCAAAAAACCTTTTCCCTTCCGCCCCTAGCTTCGGTGCCTGCCATTATCTTCAGCTGTGACCACATCTCTTCTGGTCTTCAAGGCCTCACATTTCTTTGGATGTTCTCAGCCATTTCCCTCAAATACTGCTTTGATCTCCAAATTTTCTGAATGTATTCGTTTCTATAGTTACAACCTCATGATTTGGTATTTCTTATCATTTCTATTTTTTTCTTTTTGAAAGTTTTCTTTTACGTTATAGTATAGAACCAAGATAAATGTCATATCTCGTTTTGGAGAAACTTAACAAATACAACATTATTTGTTGATCCAAATTTCTCAGGAGATATACTACAAAAACATGTAGATTTAACAATCCATGACCACAAATCATCTTACTAAAATATGCCACATGTCAACTAAAACTCTATAACAATAACATAATAGCAATAAAAATAATGAAATATTTAATGCCAAAATATTAATTTTTAATAGGGGTGATCAAGAAAAGCAATTTGGACATGAATTTTCTAATGCCATCTTTATACCTAGATTCAGTAACCATCACAGATGTTTAATGCAGATTAAAATTGAACATTATTATATATAAGAATAAATGTATTATATAAAGTGAGACAATTATCCCCACATGGCACCGTAGGCCTTAAGGTTTATGAAGCTATTTTTTTTTTTCACAGAACTCCACCTTAACTGCTTGGTGCTAATTTTAGAAATGCAGTTTATTTTTGGAACATGGAGAGTTTAGGTTAGATACTGAGCCATGAAATTTGATCTGAGTGCAATATACATAAAATTATGTTTAAGGACCTCCAGGGCCTGAGTTTCATTTGTTCAGGATACTTTCCCCATGAAATGACTTCACGTACAGCTAAAACCACATAGAAACAATAAATTGCTGCAAAGGGAGGTTACTAAACAAACATTGTTAAACTCCCTTAACACCCAAATGAGCCATTTTTCTCTTTTTTTTTTTTTTTTTAATATTTTTATTACATATTTTCCTCAATTACATTTCCAATACTATCCCAAAAGTCCCCCATAGCGCCCCCCACTTCCCTACCCACCCATTCCCATTCTTTTGGCCCTGGCATTCCCCTATATTGGGGCATATAAAGTTTGCAAGTCCAATGGGCCTCTCTTTCCATTGATGGCCGACTAGGCCATCTTTCGATACATATGCAGCTAGAGACAAGAGCTCCAGGGTTCTGGTTAGTACATCATGTTGTTCCAACAATAGGGTTGCAGATCCCTTTAGCTCCTTGGGTACTTTCTCTAGCTTCTCCATTGGGAGCCCTGTGATACATCCAATAGCTGACTGTGAACATCCACTCCTGTGTTTGCTAGGCCCCGGCATCGTCTCACAAGAGACAGCTATATTTGGGTCCTTTCAGCAAAATCTTGCTAGTGTATGCAATGGTGTCAGCGTTTAGAAGCTGATTATGGGACGGATCCCTGGATACAGCAGTTTCTAAATGGTCCATCCTTTCATCCCAGCTACGAACTTTGTCTCTGTAACTCCTTCCCTGGGTGTTTTGTTCCCAATTCTAAGAAGGTGCACAGTGTCCACACTTTGGTCTTCATTCTTCTTGAGTTTCATGCGTTTATCAAATTGTATCTTATATCTTGGGTATCCTAAGTTTTGGGCTAATATCCACTTATCAATGAATACATATTGTGTGAGTTCTTTTGTGATTGTGTTACTTCACTCAAGATGATGCCCTCCAGGTCCATCCATTTGGCTAGGAATTTCATAAATTCATTCTTTTTAATAGCTGAGTAGTACTCCATTGTGTAAATGTACCATAATTTCTGTATCCATTCCTCTGTTGAGGGACATCTGGGTTCTTTCCAGCTTCTGGCTATTATAAATAGGGCTGCTATGAACATAGTGGAGCATGTGTCCTTTTTACAGGTTGGGACATCTTCTGGATATATGCCCAGGAGAGGTATTGCTGGATCCTCCGGTAGTACTATGTCCAATTTTCTGAGGAACCGCCAGACTGATTTCCAGAGTGGTTGTACAAGCTTGCAATCCCACCAACAATGGAGGAGTGTTCCTCTTTCTCCACATCCTCGCCAGCATCTGCTGTCACCTGAATTTTTGATCTTAGCCATTCTGACTGGTGTGAGGTGGAATCTCAGGGTTGTTTTGATTTGCATTTCCCTGATGATTAAGGATGTTGAACATTTTTTCAGGTGCTTCTCTGCCATTCGGTATTCCTCAGGTGAGAATTCTTTGTTCAGTTCTGAGCCCCATTTTTTAATGGGGTTATTTGACTTTCTGGAGTCCACCTTCCTGAGTTCTTTATATATATTGGATATTAGTCCCTTATCTGATTTAGGATAAGTGAAGATCAATGATAACCAAAAGGCATCAAATTCTAAATATAGATTTTGACTTTCATTATTTATTAGAACTTAAAAGTCATTTTAGAAAAAAGGCTTTATTTTATAATGCAGTAAATACAAAATGAATTCTCAATCCGTTTCCTCTGTAACTCTAAAAAATAATCACTAGTCCTGAACTTCACATTTTTATTCAAAACTATTATTTTAATAATATTTAATCCTTTCAAAATATAATAAGACCACTCTGTGATTCTTGTAAATAAACAGTAACATGATAGTGTATTTTTCTTCAAGTTAAATATTCTAACTATTTAGATTGCTTTTTCTCTTATTATCTAATAGATCTTTAAAGCATATTGCTGATTTAACCACAATGAACAGAGTCTGCTGAGGCTTTGGTTCTATAATGGGCTAAATCTAGAATTAGAGTGCATGAATTGATGAAAAACACAAAGGAAATAATAGTGGATATTGGGACTGGAACGATGGTCCTGTGGTGAAGAGCATGGGCTGCTCTTCAGGAGACCAAAGTTTAATTCTAATCACCCATATGGCAGCTCACTATCATATGCAACTTCAGTTTGGGGAACCTCTCCTCACCTTCACAAGCACCAGGTACGCAAGTGATGCAGAAAAAATACATCTTGGCAAAATAACCATAACATTATATACTAAGAGGTGGGTACCTAAAAATACCAAAAATAAGAAGTTTCTATAAGTTGCCAGGACAAAAAAAAGTTTTGAAATTTGAAGAGTCACAAGACATAGATGAAGAATATAATCTTAGGATATTAGCTACTCACTGTGTTGTCAGTATCATAAACTAAGATGAGGAACACTCTTCATGCTGAAACTATATTTTAAAAGATCTACAATCATACCATGATCTTAAAAATACAAATGTAAAATGCTGTGTACATACAATACATCAAAGAATAGCCTATTATAATGCATCAACTAAGAAAGAAATTCTTGCTAACAAAAAAAATGGGAGCTTGATGAAATCAAAATATAACTACTCAGTACTTTAATGTGTTAATATATACAACCTTAGAACCTTTCTAAAAAAAATTTCAAGTCAACTAAAACAGGTAATTTTCATGTTTCTTTTCCTAAAATAGCTAATAAATTATATTTTGATGTTAACCTCTAACCAACATCCTGATGGAATATATTCAATTATACCGCAAATCTAGCATAATTCTTAAGCCAAATCTTAATTTCAAAAAACAGTGGAACTTAAAACATTCAACTAAACCATGTTTCTTGACTACTTTCCTGGTATACTAACCATGCAACTCTTAAAGGCTGGGTATATATCATAGTCCCTACACAGACAAAAAGACACAAGTATTGTGATCTCTTAGCATGAATTTTGAAAAGCAAACAAATTTAGCCAGCAAATACATATATCATTCCTACATAGCTAAAATAATAAAAACAATCTATTTTTAATCATATCCACCTCCCACTTTCTCCCCAGGATCCCCCATTGCATCTCCCTCCCATGTTTTATTTTTGTAATTTGTGATTAATTAATGATTTTTTAAGTCATTGAGTCTAATCAGTGCTGCCCTTGTAAACATGACACCAATCATCTACTAGTGCCCGTGGAACCTAACAATGACCATACTCATCAAGAAAACAAACTCCCTCAGCTGTTATCATCTGCCGATGGCTCCTCAGCTAGGAGTCCCATCTAGAACTATGAAAGGTAGCTAGCATATAGAGCTTGGTCCATGCACAATTGATTTCTCTGTGTCTTGTAACCAAAGTAAGTGATGCATTCAACAATAGGGTCTTATCTAGTTACAATGGGCAACAAGAACAATAGTAATAGCCTGTAAAAGTATCTTTTATTCACCTGATGTAATTGTTGTCTCAGAGGTTTATTGCTGAATAAGTTCATACTTTCTAGGTCTTTCTGAACTCTGACTGGCTGATTCAACTCAGCTGTTCTGGCTCAAACTCCTCTACAAGCTGACAGATTCAATCTGGTTTCTCTCAGCTTCTCACTGAATTGTTCTTCTTGGCCTCAATCTAACACTGACAATGTGTCTTCAGGCTCCTTCTTGTTCTCTGGCTTCAGCTGTCTCTGATGACCTGCACTGAACTGCAGAGACTCATGAATGAAATCAGCTTCACTGCACTGCACTCACTGTACTCATTCCCAATGGCTCATTCTCTCTCCCTCTGCTGCTCTTAAATGGTTTCTCTTTCCTGTGCTGTAATCCTGAGAGTAGGACTGAGAGTTCTGTCAGGTCTTTCTCTGATTTGTCACTTTGCCTGCCCCTCAATTAGATGTTACTTTCAAACATGACTGGTTCCTTATACAAACTAATTTTACCTTAAATGTGTGTACAAAGAGATTAAAGCTTTGTGGTATCTGTATTCCAGCTAGATCACATAGACCTAGAAGGTCTTTGGATGTAATCAGAACAACCATATTACTGGATTAAAATTTCTTTACATCAGCTTGTACTGTTTTGAGCACTTTTGGGGGACTGTCTGACAATTACTCATAGATACTGAGATTTTCATTTAATATCCCATGTCTTATTAAATGGAAAATGTACCAGGCATATTCAGACTATTTTTAATTTTTCTCTTATATTTGAGATTTTAATATAATCACACCAATGTCCCTTCCTTTTCTTAACTCCAAAACTTACAATATACGCAATCCACTTAAAACAACCCAGACCCAGACAGAAAAAAGTTTGCATCCCATATCTCTTTTGGGGATCCTAGCTCCAAATTTTCAGATGTATATATCCTAGACTCTAGGACCTAGACTAACTTCAGAAACCAGGAAAAAGAGACAATTGATAGGGGAGAAGGGAAAGAGAGCAGTAGAACAGAGACAAGCAGGGTACAAGTGAGCTGAACAGAGAAATGAGAAGAAATGTAGAGGAGCTCTAATTAGGAGAGGGGGAACTAAATACAGAACAAGGAGAGATGAGAGTAAAACAAGGGTAAGGTTGTCTGGAAATATTACAAGGAATTATACTATTAACTATCTACTTAAAATAAAACCCACAATGCACATAAGTTTGTGTATAAATATAGTTTAAATGAAGTTTTCTCATCTTGGCTGACAATGCTTCCTCCAAGAGCAAAGACCATCTAACAAAAACCCCAATATCAGACCATGATAAACTCAGTTAAATGTTTTAAATACTTAAAAAACTAGTTGATTTTCATAAGGTTTCTTCCTACATCCTTAGTATTATTTATATCATCCCCCACCATTCCTTTTAATATACCAGCTTGAAGTTTCAACTTTCAGCATTTATACGCACATTTTCACATTTTCATATCACATATATTCTAGGCTATCTTCCTATTATAGTTTTTTTTTTGAGACAGGGTTTCTCTGTGTAGCCCTGTCTGTCCTGGAACTCACTCTGTAGACCAGGCTAGCCTCCAATTCAGTAATCCTACTGCCTCTGCCTCCCAAGTGCTGGGATTAAAGGCATGCACCACCACTCCCTGGCACTATTATAGTTTTAACTTGGATTACAAGATCAAAAGTTTCTGAGAGAAAAAGAAAGCATATCAATATTTTAGAAGATAGAAGATTGTTGGAGTCCGGGAGTCATCACACAAACCACTCAGACACCAATCTCAGTCAAATGGGGATGTTTATTGAACACCTCATCCCAAGACTGATTTACTAGGGCTGAAGATGAGACTCAAGCTGGTTGTGACCTTGAGCTAAGGTCATGTAGGGCTTTTAATCCTAAAATCCACAAACATTTGTGCCAATTTATTCCATGAATCAAGGTTTGAGGATAGGGGATTTATTTCCTTATAAACATGTTTATTGTATGTTTATCTTGTTCTCATTGATTGGGGTATTCAACTGTGACAGAGGACTACCATTCATGTCTTAACTTGCCAACTATAAATTCCCAGGGAGGTCTTGGAATTTAAACTTTACTTGATCCCTATTCAAAACAGAAGTCTTAATCCAAATAGCTTCATATACTTATATTGAGGTTCATTCCTGGGGCAGTTGATAAAGGGAAAAAAATCATAAAATTTTGTACATAAGTGTAGGAAGTGCTGTCTGGAGGTTGCTTCTGGTCCAAATTTATTGTGGCTAACTACACAAAACAGTTCTAACTGACTTCTATAGTGATTGTTTTCCAAGAACACCAAAGCACAGAATATCCTCATGATAGCAGTAACAACTTATGAAAAAGTTTCCTTAAGTAAAGCACAGAATGGCAGTCTAGATAGGTAAGAGTTACCAAGGCCACTACATTTTTCCTTGTCTTAACACAGATTCATAGAAAAGGTCAACTAAAATGCACCAAGAAACCAGAATTCTGAAACAGTAATGTCAGAGCTCAAGAGACAACAGCCTTTAAACATAGACAATTAAACACAAAGGATGTGGCAAAATACAATACTTTTACATAATAATTAAAATTAGCATCAAAATTACAAAAATGCTTTGAAAACAACCTCTTAGAAAGAAATAATGCTCATCCAGTGGAAAAAAAGAAGCATTTTCAACAAATGGTGCTGGGACAACTGGCAGTTATCATGTGAATTGATCCATTCCTATCTTCTTGTACTAAGGTCAAATCTAAGTGGATCAAGGAAATCCACATAAAACCAGAGACACTGAAACTTATAGAGGAGAAAGTAGGGAAAAGCCTCGAAGATATGGGCACAAGGGAAAAATTCCTGAATAGAACAGCAATGGCTTGTGCTATAAGATCGAGAATGGACAAATGGGACCTCATAAAATTGCAAAGCTTCTGTAAGGCAAAAAAACACCGTCAATAAGACAAAAAAAACACCAACATATCGGGAAAGGATCTTTACCTATCCTAAATCAGATAGGGGACTAATAGCCAATATATATAAAGAACTCAAGAAGGTGGACTTCAGAAAATCAAATAACCCCATTAAAAAATAGAGCTCAGAGCTAAATAGAGAATTCTCACCTGCTGAATACTGAATGGCTGAGAAGCACCTGAAAAAAAAATGTTCAGCATCCTTAATCATCAGGGAAATGCAAATCAAAACAACCCTGAGATTCTACATCACACCAGTCAGAATGGCTAAGATCAAAAATTCAGGTGACAGCAGATGCTGGCGAGGATGTGGGGAAAGAGGAACACTCCTCCATTGTTGGTGGGATTGCAAGCTTGTACAACCACTCTGGAAATCAGTCTGGTGGTTCCTCAAATAATTGGACACAGTACTACCGGAGGATCCCATAATACCTCTCCTGGGCATATATCCAGAAGATGTTCCAACCGGTAAGAAGGACACATGCTCCACTATGTTCATAGCAGCCTTATTTATAATAGCCAGAAGCTGCAAAGAACACAGATGCCCCTCAACAGAGGAATGGATATAAAAAATGTGGTACATTTACACAATGGAGTACTACTCAGCTATTAAAAAGAATGAATTTATGAAATTCCTAGGCAAATGGATGGACCTGGAGGGCATCATCCTGAGTGAGGTAACCCAATCACAAAAGAACTCAAATGATATGTACTCACTGATAAGTGGATATTAGCCCAGAAACTTAGAATACCCAAGATACAAGATACAATCTGCAAAACACATGAAACTCAAGAAGAATGAAGACCAAAATGTGGACACTTTGCCCCTTCTTAGAAATGGGAACAAAACACCCATGGAAGGGGTTACAGAGACAAAGTTTGGAGCTGAGATGAAAGGATGAACCATGTAGAGACTGCCATACCCAAGGATCCATCCCATAATCAGCCTCCAAATGCTGACACCATTGCATACACTAGCAAGATTTTGCTGAAAGGACCCTAATATAGCTGTCTCTTGTGAGACTATGCCAGGGCCTAGCAAACACAGAATTAGATGGATCAGAGGGCCCCCAATGGAGGAGCTAGAGAATGTACCCAAGGAGCTAAAGGGATCTGCAACCCTATAGGTGGAACAATAATATGAACTAACCAGTACCCCCCAGAGCTCGTGTCTCTAGCTGCATATGTATCAGAAGATGGCCTAGTTGGCCATCAGTGTAAAGAGACCCATTAGTCATGCAAACTTTATATGCCTCAGTACAGGGGAATGCCAGGGCCAAGAAGTGGGAGTAGGTGCATAGGGGAGTGGGGAGGGGGGTATGGGGGACTTTTGGGACAGCATTGGAAATGTAAATGAAGAAAATACCTAATAAAAAATATAAAAAAGAAAAAAAAAGAAATAATGCAGTTTTTCATTCTCTGTGCAAGTACCTAAGTTAGTGTTTCTTTTTCTTTTTCTAGCAAAGATGCTAAGTATATTTTTGGAAGGTTAAGATGTAATTAGTGTATCATAGAAATTATCCATTGATAATTCAGTCTCTGGCAATCCCCAAGGGTCCAGGTTAGTTGACTTCCTTAGACTGAACTACCAACCAAAGAGCAAGCATCGGCTAGATCTAGCCACCCCCATCCCACCCTGGGCACATATGTAGTAGATGTGCAGCTTGGTCTTCATGCAGGACTCCCAACAACTGGAGTGGGAGGGGAGGTCTCTGTGAATCTATTGCCTGTCTGTGGATCCTGTTGCCCAAATGGGCTGCCTTGACTGAGCTCAATGGGAGAGTATGCCTTGTCTTCTCAGAGAGGAAGGGAAGCAGGGAATAGGGGCAATCTGTGTGAGGGATGTACTGAAAAGGGGGGGGTTGGTATTAAGATATAAAGTGAATAAATAGATTAATTTGAAAAGAAAGTTTTCACTGAAGCTAATCTGAAACTCACAGAGTTGCATAAATATTACAATTTTAGAGTATATGTATTTCAAAATCCCACTAACTTAATGTTTAAAAAACCTTTAGATAAGTCTCTCTATATAGACTTATCTAATATAGAAATTTCAAATCGATTGATTAATGTAGCATGTGTCATTTCTTAGTCACTTCTTTTGACCAGCATGACTTCCTGGGGGTCATCTATGCAGTTACATACAGAAATCCTCCAATCTTTTTTGCTACCAAGTATGTAGAGGCCATATTTGCTTATCTATTATTTTAGGAGCATGAAGAGCCTATTAATACATGATTAAATGTATTGGTAAATGTTTGGGTTACTTTTCTAGACCTTTTGGCTGTGATGAACACTGTTGTGAACATTTGTGTGATTTTCTTATGTAGCTCAATAATGCTTCATAGTCCAGGTGTGTAAGCAGAAGAAGAATTCTTGGGGATTATAATAATATCTTGTTTATCCTTTTAAGGCTACTATTTTCAACCATATTTCATCTATATGAGCAATATATGATATTTTTAATTTCTCCATATCTTCACTAATGTTTTTCATCTGTCTTTTTTATTGCAGATAACATAGTTGGTAAGAAGTAGACTTTTTTAATGATTGTAAATTTCATTTGTGTGTGTATGTGTGTGTTTTAGGTTGTTTTAGGTTGTATCAAGATTTCACAAATACAGACTATTAAACAATAGCCAATAAAATGAATATACAGAACTTTTTACTTACCTCTGTTCCAAAAATTCTGGGAGTTAAATACATGTAATTTAAGCAAGTGGAAAAAGTTCAACTGAAAATATCTAAGAAGAGACATCAAGCACTCAGCAGAAATACAGTCCACAATGTGTTCACAATATGTGTCTCCTTCCCAAGCCTTCAGATTTTCCCAAAGGTTTTATACTGTCTTATTTTACATGTAAGATATCAAGCAGTTATGATCATATAATTTAAGATAACCTATAAAACTATAACTAGGCATACTGATGCCTATAATTCCAGTGCCAAGGACTCAGACACTGGAGAAAAGAAGTTCAAGGTCAAGCCTTGGATATAGCATATCCTGGCCTAAAAAAGAGAAGTGGAGGCTATAAATTAAAAAAACAGAAATTAGACAATATATGAAAGAGTTAGTTTGTATTGATAAAAGATATTATAATTATTTAAGAAGAATAAAACTTGCAGAATTAAAAAATGGTCAATTACACCTACTATCAACATTCTCAGACTGAGAAGATTCGTTAGCCACCACAGGATGGTATATTAAAATAATTCAGAAAGCAAAACATTTTCCTCTCAAAGTAAATGAAAAGGCATAAAACACTCAGTAGATGGTTTTGAAGGAGTTAAGAAAAATTTTTAAATGATGCAAAATGTAAGAAAAATGAGAAAATGGAAACTAGAAGAATAAACCAAGAAAATATAGTAGATCCTTAGAAGACTTAAATGTACAAAAGAATATTCCATTAATCAAATATATGAACCAGTTATATCATGTAAGGCATTTGAAAGTACATCGTGACACAAGTAGCTAGCCTGAAAGAATCTACAAAGTACCCAGTAAAGGTATAAATGTGACAAAGATGGAAAGATAAACATACAGGTTTGGGGCAATTTGTAAATAATAAAATATGTATAATAAATAATATATAACATTCTCAAGTCTGATTACACAAAAGAAAACAAAATTTGCCATCTCAGTTGTAATGGAGGAGTTGTTCCCTTTTCTCCATCTCCTTGCCAGCAAGTACTGTCACTTGAGATTTTTGGTCTTAGCCATTCTCATTGGTGTAAGGTGGAATCTCAAGATTGTTTTGATTTGCATTTCCCTGATGACTAAAGACTTTGAACATTTATTTATTTGTTTATTTATTTATTTATTTATTTATTTATTATTAGATATCTTCTTTATATACATTTCAAATGCTATCCTGAAAGTTCCCTATACCCTTACCCCGCCTGCTCCTTTACCCACCCACTCCTGCTTCTTGGCCCTGGTATTCCCCTGTACTGGGGCATATAAAGTTTGCAATACCAAGGGTCCTCTCTTCCCAGTGATGGCTGACTAGATCATCTTCTGCTGTATATGCAGCTAAAGACACAAGCTCTGGGGATTCTGGTTAGTTCATATTGTTGTTTGATCTATAGGGGTACAGACCCCTTTAGCTCCTTGGGTGCTCTCTCTAGCTTCTCCATTGGGAGCCCTGTGTTCCATCTTATAGATGACTGTGAGCATCCACTTCTGTATTTGACAGGCACTGGCATAGCCTCATATGAGATAGCTATACCAGGGTCCCTTCATCAAAATCTTGCTGGCATATGCAATAATTTCTGGGTTTGGTGGCTGATTATGGGATGGACCCCCAGGTAGGGCAGTCTCTGGATAGTCCACCCTTTCATCTTAGCTCCAAACTTTGTCTCTATAACTCCTTTCATGGATATTTTGTTCCCTATTCTAAGGAGAAACGAAGTATCCACCCATTGGTCTTCCCTCTTCTTAATTTTCTTGTGTTTTGCAAATTGTATCTTGGGTGCTCTATGTTTCTGGCCTAATTTCCACTTATCAGTGAGTGCATATCTAATGACTTCTTTTGTGATCGGGTTACCTCATTAAGGATGATATTCTCCAGATACATCCATTTGTCCCAGAATTTCATAAATTCATTGTTTTTAATAGCTGAGTAGTACTCCATTGTGTAAACATACCACAGTTTCCATTGCTGGTGGGATTGCAAGCTTGTACAACCACTCTGGAAGTCAGTCTGGAGGTTCCTCAGAAAATTGGACATAATACTACCAGAAAATCCAGCAATACAACTGGTAATAGGAACACATGTTCCACTATGTTCATAGTAGCCTTATTTATAATAGCCAGAATCTGGAAAGAACCCATATGTCCCTCAACAGAAGAATGGATACAGAAACTGTGGTACATTTGAACATTTCTTTAAGTGCTTCTCAGCCATTTGAGATTTCTCTGTTGAGAATTCTCAGTTTATTTCTGTAGCTCAGTTTTTAAGTGTGTTGTTTGTTTTGTTGTTGTTGTAGTTTTGTGTTTTTTTGATGTTTGTTTGTTTGTTTTCGGGGACTTTTTAGGTTCTTTATATATTTTGGATATTATCTCCCATCACATGTAGAGTTAAGACTTTTTCCAATCTGTAGGTTGTTGTATTGTCATATTGACAGTGTGCCTTACAGAGATCACATTTATCAATTGTTGATCTTACAACCTGAGTCATTAGTGTTCTATTCAGGAAATCCTCCCTCCCCGTGCCAATGCATTCTAGGCTTTCCCCATTTTCACTTCTATTAGATTCAGTGTATCTGGTTTCATGTTGAGGTTCTTGATCCACTAGGACTTGAGCTCTGTGCGGGATGATAAATATAGGTCAATTTGCATTCTTCTACATGCAGACTGCCAGTTAGAACAGCACCATTTGTGCGAATTGGTTTTTTATCCCCATTGTATAGTTTTGAATGTTTTGTTAAAGATCAAGTGCCCATAATTATGTGGGTTTATTTCTGGGTCGTTTATTTTTTATTCCATTGATCAACCCATTTGTCTCTGTACAAATATCATGAGGTTTATATCATTATTGTTTGAGGTCAGGGATCATGATTTCCCAGCAGTTCTTTTCTTGTTTAGAATTTATTTGGCTATCCTAGGGGTTTTGTTTTTGTTTTTGTTTTTGTTGTTTTTCCATAAGAAGTTGACCCAAAAGGACATGCATGGAATGTACTCACTGCTTAGAGGATATTAGACAAAAATTACAGAATACCCATGATACCTCACAGACCATAAGAAGTTAAACAAGAAGGAAGGCCTAAGTGAGTGTGCTTCAATCCCACTTAGAAGGAAAACCAAACATTCATGAGAGGCAAAGGAAGGGAAGGACCTGAGTAGGAGGGGGAGTGAAAAAGGCGGGACCAGAGAGAAGCCCAATGGACCAGAAGAATGAATGGAAATATGTAGCTACTGGAGGTGGGTGTAGGAGAACCTCTACAAAGTCCTAGAGACCTAGGATATGAGAGACTCCCAGGACTTAATGTAGGTAACCTTAGCCAAAATGCCCAACAGTGAGGAGATGTAACCTGAAGAGCCTACCTCCTATAGTTAGACAGAGTACTCAGTTGAAGTGCTCTTCAACCCACCAACCCACCTTCAAATTTTTGACCCAGAATTGTTCCTTTTTAAAAGAAATTCAGAGACAAAAATGGAGCAGAGACTGAAGGAATGGCTGACCAGTGACCTGTTCAACCTGGTATTCATCCCATGGGCAGTCACTAAACCCTGAAACTATTACTGATGTTGTGTTATGCTTGCTCGCAAGAACCCAGCATGGCTATCCTCAGAGAGGCTCCACCAGCAGATGACTGAGACAGAGGCATATACTTACAGACAACCATTGGACTGAAGTCAGCAATGACTGAAGGAACTGAAGGAGATAGCAACTAAATTGAACCCTGTGGATTCCTAAAGACTAAGCCACCAATTAAAGGGCATACATGTGCTGAGCCACGGCTCCTGGCAAGTATATAGCTGAAGACTGACTGCCTTGTTTGGCCCCAATAGGAGAGGATGTGCCAAATCCTATAGAGACTTTATGCCCCAGAGAAGGGGATGCTCAGGAAGGAGGCATCCTCTCAGAGGAGAAGAGGGAGGAATATGGTGAAGAACTCTGGGAGTGGGGACAGGGAATGGGGGCAACCTCTGGCATGTAAATAAATAAAATAATTAATTAAAAATAATAAAAGAAAGAAAACGAAATTTAAAAGAACATTGAAAGTACATGAAGTGAAAAACTATTAAGTTATATCTTCAGTAATAGTAGGTTGAAAAGAATTTCTGGACATTTTGGTGTATCAAAACCCCAGAAAGAGCACAGCTCTTCAGTATTAGCAGCTGTAGAGTACTAATGGTGAGCCATAGAAGTTTGCTATGGATCTCAGAACTCAGTACACACAAACAAAAGTCTACTACCATAAAGTGAGGTGCTCATGAACACTAAGTAGAAGAAATGTGTTCAAATAGTTCAATGAAAGCTGAAAAATCTGCCTATATTCCAGTGCTCAAAGTCACTAGGACACCACTATAGAGGGTTGGCTGTTTTACATGGGAGGGGGGCCCAGTTTGGCCAGCAATTGATTGGCCATTCCCTTGATCTCTGATCTATCTTTATCCCTGTGAATCTTGTAGGCAGGACAAATTGTGAGTTGAAGGAGTTGTGTTTGGGTTAATGCCCCTCTCCCTCCACTAGAAGTCCTGCCTGACTACAAGATGTGGCTACTTCAGTCTCTATAACCCTTAGTGGTAGAAATCAGCTAGGATCACTAACATGGACTGCCAGGAGGAGCCTCCCCTGTTCCAGGTCCCCATCTAGTCCCAGAGATGCCCCCACACTGATTTACATTCTCACTCCTAGCCTTCTCTACCCCGGACTCCCCAGATCTTATCACCATTCCCATTCAAGTAACAGCACATGCTGCTGATCATGTGGACCAAGTATAACACTCTCCCATTGCTGGTGGGAGTACAAACTGGTTCAATCACTTTTGAAATCAATTTGGCAGTGTATTACAAAATTTGGAATAGTTCTACCTCAAGATTCAGCTATATCACTTCTGGAATTATACACAAAAGTTGCCCCAGTATATCACAAGGACACTTGCTCAACTATGTTTATAGCCAATAATAC
This sequence comes from Mus caroli, assembly GCF_978045245.1. Taxonomy (NCBI): domain Eukaryota; kingdom Metazoa; phylum Chordata; class Mammalia; order Rodentia; family Muridae; genus Mus; species Mus caroli. The sequence goes on from NW_028227266.1 coordinate 81,230,915, forward strand.
AGTAAATAAACTATGTTTATTCATAATAGGCAGAAACTGGAAACAATCTAGATGTTCCTCAACTGAAGAATGGATTTAAAAGTGGTACATCTACACAACATAATACTATTCAGCTATTAAAAAAAATCATGAAACTTGCAGACAAATGAATAGAACTAGAGAATATTATTCTGAGTATGGTAACCCAGACCCAGAAAGACATGCATGATATGTACTCACTTATAAGTGGATAATAGCCATGAAGTACAGGATAGCCATGCTACAATCCAGAAACCCAATGTAACTAAGTAACAGGGAGGGTACAAGGGAGGATGCATGAATCTTACTCAGAAAGGAAAACAAAATAGTCATTGAAAGTGGACAGTGGGAAGGAACTTGATGGGAAGGGGATGAGGAGAGCCATTGAACTTGTAATCCTGAGATATGGGAGAAGATACCCAACATATTTCATACCCTCACCCAGGCCCAGAGAATTTATTCAACTGATTAAAATCATTAAGTATGCACTAGCAAAGACCAAATATCTAATAAAGATAGACAGCTTCTTGTCTTGTTCATTTGCCTTGATCCAGATTCAGAAACGTTTGTCATTGCGAAATAAGAGGGATGGTCATGGGAATGCTTACTCTCCTTCGGTTTCTTCTCATGAAGTGAAGAAATCTCAGGAGATACTACAAGGACTGGGAATCTTCCCAAATATTACCAGCCTGTGACCCATACAGTGCATATGTTAAGGATCACAAATGAAAGCCAACACAGAGCAGCCAGCTGGTCTCAGTTATCTTTTCCTTTCACCACATGCTTTGTAGCTTGATACAGTCCAGTGGAAGAGTACAAATAACTCACAGTGCTATTTGATATGGATAATAGACAGAAAGCCCTTCTGAGTGATTCAGAGGTTGAAAAGGAAAGGAAATTGCATTGGCAGAGAGAAGAGACAAGGACCCCATCAGTAAGTAGGGAGGACACAAAGAAACAGTAGTAGCATTAGCATGCAAGCAGACATCCATGCATGAACCTGCCCTAGAAATCCATGTTGCCATTGCTCCAAGATCTGCACTCATCAACAGACCACAAGCCACACCTAACCTTGAAAATCCCATATTCTATTGATAAGATTATCTGCAATAATAAGCTCCTAAACTATTATAAATGTTTATTAAAAACTCTGAGTTTATCTACAAGGTTTTAGTTATGTAACAAATATTTTTTTCAAATATAAATGTGAGGTACAAGGTACTTGTAAGTTCATCTACTTAATTAAATAGCCAACTTCTTAATGACCAATGCTAGACCAACTTTACAAATAATATTTAAAATCTTCAGATTTTAAATAAAATATACTCACATCATTTTCCTTTCTTCTATACAATATCATCCATATACACATATAGCCCCTCTCAAATTCATGGCCTCTTTTTCTTTTTATTACTATTGTTGTATTTGTGTGTGCATGCATGCAGTCTTGAAATCCCTTCTTTGTCCATTGGCTGCTCACTTGAAATTGCCTCATCTATTTGGCCACATTAAAAAAAATGTAGCCTGCAAACTTTAGGTAACTTTATTTTTGTAGAGGCTCACTGCATATTACATCCATGATTCTGTACTGAAGCCTGGGGTAGCAAGTTACCATATGCACATTCCCCATGGTTCCAATGGCTTCCAGATATTAGAATCTGCCTGAGAAGTGAGCTATGATGCTGAGTTGGTGATGAAGAACTCTGTAGTGGTTTGAATAAAAATAAGCTCATATGATTGAATGCTTGGACATAGTTGGTAGAACTCTTTAGGAAGGATTGTGTCCTTGTTAGAGAAATTGACTCACTGGGGGTAGGCCTTGAGTTGTCAGTGGTCTTAGTTATTCCCAGTGTCTTTTTTTTTTTTTTTTTTTTTTTTTTTTTTGCCTTGTGATGATGCCTCAAGATGTGAACTCTTAGCTACTGGTCAAACACCATATCTGCTTTCTTCATGGTCATGTGTAACATTCTGATACTGTAATCACCAAATAAATGCCTTCTTACATATGTGTCCTTGATTATGGTGTCTTATCACAGCAATAGAAAAGTAATTAAGGCTTTGTCTATTTTGTTGATTTTCTCAAAGAACCAGCTCTTGATTTTGTTGATTCTTTGTATTATTCTCTTTGTTTTTAATTTATTTCAACCTTGAGTTTCACTATTTTCTGCCATCTACTCTTCTTGCATGTGTTTGCTTCTTTATGTTCTAGAGCTTACAGCTGTGCTATTAAGATGATAGTATTAGATCTCTCCAATTTCTTTTTTGTTTTTGTTTTTGTTTTTGCTTTTTGAGACAGGGTTTCTCTGTGTAGCCCTGGCTGTCTTGGAACTCACTCTGTAGACCAGGCAGGCTTTGAACTCAGAAATCCACCTGCCCCTGCTTCCCAAGTTATGGGATTAAAGGCATGTGCCACCACTGCCCGGCTCCAATTTCTTTATAAGGGTACTTAGTGCTATGAGTTTCCTCTTAGCCCTGCTTTCATTGTGTCCCATAAGTTTAGGGTTGTTGTGCTTTCATTTTCATTGAATTCAAGAAAGTCTTTAATTTCTTTTTTTATTTCTTCACTGGCTGAGTGATCATTGAGTAGTGAGTTGTTCAGTTTACATACATTTGTGGGATTTCTGTTGTTTCTGTTGTTGTTGAAGTCTAGTCTTAATCCATGGCGATCTGATAAAATGTAAGGGGTTATTTCAATCTTCTTGTATCTGGTGAGGTTTTCTTTGTGCCTAGTTACATGATCAGTTTCGGAGAAGCTTCCCTTAAGTCCTGAGAAGAAGGTATACTCTTGTTTTTGGTTGAAAGGTTCTGTTGATATCTGTTAGAGCCATTTGGATCATAACACCTATTAGTTTCATTGTTTCTCTGCTTAGTATCTGTTTCAATGACCTGTTCTTTTATTAGAGTAGGTTGTTGAGGTCTCCCAGTGTGGACAATGTGGGGTTCAATGTGTGGTTTGAGCTTTAGCCTGCAGATTTGGAAAACATCTTCACTAACCCTCCATCTGACAGAGGTCTAATACCCAAAATATACTAATGATACAAGAAGTTAGACACCAACAAACCAAATAACCCAATTTTAAAATGGGGTACAGAGTTAAACAGAGAACTCTCAGAAGAATAATCTTGAATGGCTATGAAGCACTTAAGGAAATCAGTATCCTTAGTCATTGGGGAACTGCAAATCAAAACAACCCTGAGATTCCATCTTATACCAATAAGTATGGATAAGATCAAAATGTCAAGCAACAGCACATGCTGCTGAGGATGTGGAGAAAGGGGAACACTACTCCATTGCTGGTGGGATTGCAAACTTGTATAACTACTCTGAAAACAATCTGTTTCGAACTGGTGGTTTCTTAGAGAATTGGAAATAGTTCTTCCTGAAGATCAAGTTATACCAGTCCTGGGCATTATACACAAAGATGCTCCACCATACCACAAGGACACATGCTCTACTATGTTTATCACAGCTTCATTCATAAAAGCCAGAAATGAGAAGCAACCCAGATGTTTCTCAATCATAGAAGCAGTATAAAAAATATAGTTCATTTACACAACTGAATACTATTCAGCTATTAAATAGCAAGGACATCATGAATTTTGCAGGCAAATGGATAGAACTAGAAAATATTATCCTGAGTGAGGTAACTGAGAACCAAAAAGACATGTGTGGCATGTTCTCACTGGTAAGTGGGTATTAGCCATAAAGTATAGGACACCCATGATACCCCCCCACAGACTCAAAGAAGCTAAACAAAAAGGAAGGCCCAAGTGAGGATGCTTGAATCTCACTTAAAAGGGTGGAATAAAATAGTCATGGGAGGCAGAGGAATGGGGAAGGAAATGGAAGCATCAGGATCAGGTGTTGGGAAAGACAGGAGAGAAGGTCAGAGAGTCAGGAGAATGAATAGAAATCTGCAGCTGCCAGGAGATCCTGCGTTGAGAGGAATCTCCAGGAAGTCCCAGAGACCTGGGATGGGGAATGCTCCCAGTAGTCAATGTGGGTGAGGCCTAAGAGTGGGTACATGGAACCAGAAAAGGACCCCAGGGGGATGAGGATACTAACCCACCCACAGAATTTTGTCCTAAAATTTGTCCCATCTAAAAATCCCAGCATTCTGGAACAAAGATGGAGCAGAGATTGAACGAATGGCCAACCAATAACAGGCCCAACCTGAGACCTATCCCAAGGGCAAGCATCAATTCCTGATACTAATGATACTCTGTTGTGCTTGTCGGCAGGAGCCTAGCATAGCTGTCCTCTGAGATACTCTACCCAGCACCTGACTAAAACAGATTCAGATACCCAAAGTCAAACATTGGATGGAGGTCAGGGCTCTTATGGAAGAGTTGGGGGAAAGATTAAAGACCCTGAAGGGGGTAGGAACTCCACAGGAAGACCAATAGAGTCAACTAACCTGGATCCCTGGGAGCTCTCAGAAACTGAAAGAGCATACCCCAGCTGAACATAGGCCCCAGAATATATGTAACAGATGTGCAGCTCAGGCTCCATGGCTGCATTGTCTGGCTGCATCAGGAGAGGATGTGCCTAATCCTGTGGAGACTTGATGTGCCCTTGTTGGAGGATACCTGATGTGGAGAGCCAACCTCTCAGAAGAGAAGGGAATGGGGGATGGGTAGGGGAGTCTGCATAGGGGGAGGGTCCTGGGAGCATTTGGGATGTGTGTGTGAACATATATATATATATGAAACATAACTAAGACAATCTCCAAAGTTAAGTTTGCCTTTAAATACATTCTTTAAACAAACAAAGTGAAAAATGACTGCTCTGTGGGCAGTGGCTAAAGTTTCAATGATGCCAATGTCTCTTCATCTCCCACCCTGTCCCCTGCAGTATTTTGTGTTCTTCCTCAATGTGTACATATGTGAGTGTGAACACATACCCTTTCTGTTCCTTTTCTCTTACTTTTCTCCTTTATCCTTCTTAACAAAGAACTCAACTAATTGAAAGACATGGGTGAATTTCTCATTTCCATAGATTGTGGACTTCCTACAATCTAGCAACACATGACCTCCTTAAGAGAAGATGGAAACCTCAACGCTCTTAAATGAGATGAATCCCACACAGCCAGCATCATTGTCATGTGACTTATCTCCATGTCTGGGACAGTCCTACAGATGAACAAAAATTAAAATCTAGAAGTGAAAGTGTTCACAAATAATTCTAATTAAGTTATCAAAACTGAAACTTGTCATCTTACAAAGTATATATTTAGTAATATTTTAAGTTGCTGAAGAGAACTGAACATTATTTATTAAAATAATTATAGACTGTAAATGTCAGTGTCACATAATATTATTTCAAAAAGTCAACTAATATGCCAAAAGATGTCAAAGTCTACTGATGCGGTACCACAGCAAAGCTCTCCAGCTGACAGTCATTAATTTGACGTTCTCTGTTACAGTGCTAATTAATGCAGTATTTGTACAACAGTGAATGAAAAATACTTTCTATTTTTGTTCACACATAAAATTGCAGTTGTTGACTATTTTATGTTGTTAATAAGGATAGTGTTGAGTCTACCTATGAATTGGCTTGTTTTACATTAAAAGGGATGATTGGCTAAGAAGACAGCCAGAGCAAACAGCCTGCTTTCCATGAAAATGTACCCACACCTAAAAATGCATTTGAATAAAGTTTTTTCCCATTATCAGTATTTACCTACTATCTCTTACGTATTAGAATGTACACCAATCCTCATGAAATTCCATGAAATAGATTAATTTATTCCAGTTTCTTAATGAGAATAATGCAGCTTGTAATAAGCTTTTAACTAGCTGAAGGTCTACTGAGTTGTGACATCAGATAAAACCCAGAGTGTCCACATGCAAATGTTACGTTTGCTTCCCAACACTGCTACCCAGTTACATATATATATATATATATATACATATATATATATATATATATATATATATATATATATAAATTCAGGTTATTTTGTACAATTATGAAAGAGTTGAAAATGGTCTCTGAGAAAGCCAAACATAGCAGTAAACTGAACTGAATATGTCTTTCCTTTTACACTGTCCCTAAATTCCCTTGGCTGACTGTGTCTTTTGGCACTGAAGAATATTCACACTGCCTAGAGAAAGCACAGAAGCTGACAGTGAACAATGAGGATTCTCCTGTACCATTAAATACTTTCACAGTAGCTCTGTTTGACTGGCAAATACAAAGAGGCTTCCCTGTGACATCCATCACACTGCCTAGGATCTCAGCAAGCTTGGTCTCTGTGACAAATGCTTCAAGTTAATCATCTATTCGCCTCCCCTTCTCCTTTGAAGACATTGATCAAACTGTGTTGACAGAGCCCGGATGAAATATCAGGCTCTGGGAAATGCTGAGCTGGCTTTGGGATGTACCATTATTTGAGCACAATACAACAGCCTGAAGGACAGCTGTCATTTCTCTTTGGCATTAGATGTCCTCTTCATTTTGACACCACATGTATTTTGATCAGAATTGTAAACTCCATTAATTTTCTAATGTCTATCATGATGCTTATGAGTAGAAATATGCCCAAACATTATTTGCTACTAACCATAGAATCTTTTAAATATAAAATATTAAAGAATTATAGTGTTATAAGGTTTTGAGGATGGAAAATTATTGAATCTTCTACCTATACAACAAAGCATAGCTCTTAGACATGCTACATTTTCTCTTTAAGCATCACAGACAGACATCATGATTTTTCAAATACTCTGCAAGGTCACATTTCTCTGAAGGGTTAGAGTATGTCTGCCTGAGAAGTGGGCCCCAATGTTGAGTTGATGTTGAAGACATTTGTGGTGGTTTGAATAAAAATAGACTCTAGGAGGTACAACGTTGGTGGAAGAGGTGTGTCACTGAGGTCAGGAGGTCCTTAAGGTTCCTACGTGTGAGGAAGTGTCTGTCTTTCTAGACACTATATAGAGAATGGAGTCTTTCAGTAGGCCAAACATAAAGAAGGAAAACTTACATCAGATCCATGGAGAAAAATCTGATTCTTCAAATTCTGTGTAATAGAAAGAAAAATTCCATGATTCAGGGTTTATTAGATCTGCATACTCTCCTCAGTTCTCAAATGCATACATATCCTTTGTGTTGAAGAAAAAAAATCTTACAATGTAAAAGTCATGTTGGAAGTATTGCTTAGGTTCTAAAATTGGGTTGAGAAAAGGCAGTTAGATACTCCTAAAGCCAGTATTCCCACACTAAACGACTCAGTGGAGTTCCAGAAGCTGGTAGCAAAGGCACGTCACACCAGAGAGAACAGGAGAAGCAGTCCTTGCCTTTGTACTCGTGTGGCAAGCCATTCCCAGTTAGAAAATACTTTGAAGCAGGTAATGTGTCCTTCCGTTTGACCCAAGTTCTTCTCTCTTGTATCAAACTTCTTTCCAGTTGTTAGTGCCATCCTGTTATCCAAACCATTATCCTCTCACATAAGCTCATATGCCAGACTACTTAGTGCTGAAATTTTACATAGCGACCTACCCACAACATCCCTTTTGCATTATTGAACAAAAACACAGCCCTGCTCACGCAGCTCAACCTAGTGTGTGAGGCTTGTAATAGTATTGCAGACATACAGGTCTTAAGCACTTGCTTATGGCAGGAAACTCCACTTGGGGTATTTTTAGTATTGAAACTGGCTGAAAATAAACTTCAATAATATAATAACTATTGAGATTCAGAAGCAGCAAGCTGAAAAATAGACGACTGACCCCACCAACCTTGCCAGCAGGCCATGCTCAGAAATATAGTGCTTGGATTGGCATACCAAGACATTCCCAATTGTCATACCTAACTTTCTGTGACAATATGAGCTTGATCCCCAGAACCATGTAACAAAAGAAAAAGAGAATCTACTCCACAATATTATCTCCTCACTTCTAGGTCGCATGTATGGCCACGTTCATACACAAATATCTAATAATAATAATAATAAATAATAATAATAGTAAATTCAAAGTATTAAAATATTTGCATGAAATTATACCAGATGTTTCTTCTAGACACAACAGAATAAAAATAGGAGCTATTAGCATAATATAATGTTAAGTAAAATAAACTAGACTCAGAAAGACCAAATTTGCACATTTCATTCATATAGAAAATCTTATTTTTCTCAAGAACATACGAAGTAGAATATTTGGAAATAAGAAGAAAACAGCAGAAAAGCAAAAGAGATAAGAGAAGGTAATTGGGAGAAAGAAATTAATTAAAATATACTCATTATACACATGTTTTAGAAAAATAAACTGTTAATAGCCATACAATGTAACAATCATGTGAGAACATCCTTTACAGTAAAAAATAACAAACAAACAAAAAAACAATAGATTTCTGAATAATGAAGAAATTACAGGACAAATTATAAAACATTTTAATTGAACAACAATATAAATAAAGCTTGCTACAAGTTTCACTCTGATCATAGCACAGCCTAGGAAAGGTGCTTTATCTGTGTACCACTCTCTTTCGGGACACATGATTCACCCTCTTAGTCAGTGCACTGTGGCTCTGCCTTGAGAACATAGGAAAAAGAGTGACATGCATCTCAGATCAGTAGATTTCACAAGACTATCATTCATAATTTTCCAAACTTGCAAGTGGTACTTCCCTTTTGATTATAAATTATCTGTTTAATTTTTTTTTCTCTCTTCTAGTGTTTTGCACTTGAGGCCTGAAGAGAAACTATACTGTCTTCTTTGCTGAGAGACTTCTTTTGTGAAATATCCAATTTCATCTACTTTCTACAAAACCATGGGGCAGAAGCACAGTTCACTGGTTCTTTACCACCTTATAATGAGGGCTGTCTTCCCTCCTGTTTCTAACAGCAGGTCTCTTGTTTCCAGTTGTGACCTTGATAGAATTCCTACCATGGGCCTGCTCATAGATACTTCTGTAAATTCACAGGTAACTGAGGCTTGGTCTACAGCCATCCACTTTCCAAACCCTAATCTGTAATTGTTTTCTATATTCCATCCTCAGTTGTCTGGGCTCTTTTCCAGGACACATCTCGACACACCCAAAGCCTTTGCCCTTCACCCCACTCCAAAGCCATTTCTATTCTTTAGATTTCTTGCGGCAGAACCTCAGTGTCATTGCCAAATTCTGCCTTATTCCATTTGGGAAACCAGAATATTTATAGGCAATATCAATTATTCCTGACATTTCTGATGGCTGAGAAATCCAAATCAAGTTGACATCAGATTCAATATCTGATGACACACAGCCCTTTTTATAAGGCCATTTCTTATTATATTCTTATGTCAATTTCAGAAGGCTCCACCACATCAAACTATGACACTGGGAACTTAACATGAGCCCATGAATTTGGGAAGAACACAGATATTCAGGCCAGAGCACCGACCAATGTTTACCCACAGTATGAAGGAGATGAAGAAAAGGAAAAAAAAAATAAAAAACTGTAGAGAACACTAATTTTAATGACATATCATAAAGAACACATTATTTCAGCTGGGCCAAAGCAGTAAGTTCAAGGGACAGCTTGAACAACATGATGACTGTAATTAATTACTAGACAGCATATAACTGAAAGTGGTTGAGTCAATTTTAAGATATGCTACTTTTTCACAGTGATTTGTATTTTACAATAGACTATATTATTTCATGCTAGAAACATCCTCAGTTTAGGTATTAATTCTAACAATTATTGAAGTGGTTTTCTAGAATTTCCTATTACTTTTTGTTCCTGCTATATGTGCTTTCTTCAACATCCTTTGAAAATTCTATATATTGTATCTTGACCATGTTCCTCCAACTCCTTCCAGATCTACCCCAGTTCCGTACACATCCAACATTGTGTCCTCATTTTCCTAAAAACTCATCAGTCCAATTAGGCTACCACTCTTGGGTATGTTAGCATACACTGGAGTGCAATAACACTAATTTTTATACTGTAATCACAAACTTTGTATATTCCAATATACCTCCAAACATAAATACAAAAATTCTTAAGGAAATATTGTCAGCAAAACTCATCAAAATATGCAAATGTGCAAGTACCCAGTATAACCAAGAAGAGCATGGATCAGGAATGCAAAACAATTAAATGTTCAAAACTTAATCCATAAAGCTCACTATAATCATCGTATAAAGTAATTTTTATCCTAAGTTTAACAGGAGAAAGTTGACAACATTATACAACCATGCATGAGAAAATATTCTCTAAATTAAGACCAGCAGAAAAGTTTCATTGAGAGTAAAGCGGACTTGACCTGCAGAGCAAATGCTCAATGTTTGCTTTTTTTCTACATCCCACACAGATCTGTTTGCCCTTGGAGCTCATTTCAAACACAAGATTACACTTAGAAGAAGATCTATGTCATGGCAGATCCAAATGGCTGGCAGTCTTCTAGGCAATGACTTCTCCATGCTTTGTAATTGTGGTGATTTGAATAGGTACAGCCTCCATAGATGGCTGTGTTTGAATGATTGGCCCATAGGGAGTGGCACTATTAGGAGGTGTGGCCTTGTTGAAGTGTGTCACTGTGGGGATGGGCTTTGAGGTCTCTTATATGCTCAAGTCACACTCAGTGTGGCACAGTCTCTCCTTGTTGCCTGCAGATCAAGATGTAGAACTCTGGGCTCCATCGCCAGCACCAATTCTGTCTGCACACTGCCATGCTTCCTGACATGAATATAGTACACTAAACCTCTGAAACTGTAAGCCAACCCCAATTAAATTTTGTCACGTGAAATAGTTGCAGTGGTCATGATGTCTATTTACAGCATAAACCCAAACTAAGACCACAAGTATTTGTGCCTGTGCCCTGTGACCTTCGGGACAGCCTTTCTTGAGTGACTTCCTCAGCAGTCCCTCTCTCTCTCATTTTTCTGTGGCTTTTCTCTCATTCCTCTGAAATCCCAAAGCCATTTGCCTTCTTATTTTCAAGAATTTCTTGTGCTACTGCCATTCTAGCCTAATTTTTCTTAAAGTACATTTTCTCAGAATTTCAAGATTTTAGGTGAGGAAGGGTAGAATATATTACTCAGCCCATCATGGAGATCTAATGGATGAACAGTGCTCATCATTTGTCAGATGCACTGAAATGGGAACTTGCACTCAGGAGGTTAGGGTGTCAAAGAGCTGATACAAACATACAAAAATGTCCCAAAAAACAAATGAGTCACTCAAGCAAAAATAATTTAAAATACGCATAAGCACATTTCAATGTTTGTATTATTTTGTTTAACATTTTCTTTTTATAAAAGAAATAAACTTTTAAATTAAACTCATAAGCTTTAAATACACAAAAGGCATTTTATATTCCCTGGCATATGAATCTTTAAATAACATGTGTATATTAAAATAGTTTACAGAAATAAATGAAAGGCTCAAAGATGCTATATATAAGATGAAAATGCTCATAAAATAATTGACAAAACAGTCTGAAAATTTTTCTCAGACTTACATTAAAATATTTTCAGGTTTTAATTATATATGCATATTATTAAATAACCTGAAGAAAACATTTTAAAACTCAACTGGTACCCAGTCTTTGAATTAATTTAACTAAATCAATAGATATTACTTTTTCTTCTATGGATCTTCTTTAATTTTTCTAGCACATACTATTTAGGCCAAAAATATTCAAGCATGAGAACATCATTTTTAAAGAGATGAGTTTATTTTTAATAACAGGTCAAAATAACCCATTCTCAAACCTTCCAGTTAATCAGGGTCCATACTTTAGTTATTTTACTTATAATGAGATCTGTTCCATCCCTCATTGTCTAAATTTGATTTTCAAGGTAATTTCAGCTGAGTTTTATTTTGTTGTGATGATGCCTATTATTATCTTCATATGGGAACTCCTTGATATTTTCTTCATGCTACTAAGAAGGATTAATACAAAGCAACTCCACAAATGTAGATTAATAATAACCAGGGCCTTTGGATAAAGCAATTTTACACCCTGCTTTCAACCTTGTGCTTCACTAATGAGCTTTTAGAAACTTACAGCTGAAAGCCTTAGAGCAGAGTCCCCTGTGGCTTTTCTCGTCTGTCATGAATGATTAAGTGGCTTATTAAGACAATTAAGTTTGGACCTCTAGCTAATCATTTTAGAAGACACAATATCCTATGTAACATCCCTGAATCTTGTGAGGCCTTTCTTATTCAAAGCATCCTATAAAGTGTGATAATATGAACTGAGGAGCCATGGTAATTAATTATGAAGTATTAGCTCACTTGAAGTTTCATCTCTACTGTTTTCTCCACCTTCATCTTCATGAAAGATACTGGATATGAACTTTATGTAATAAATATATAGCTTTCTCTGTTCTCCTTTAACATATTTTTATTAAACCTAGCATCATTTATAGATAAAGAGATTCCATCCTCATCTCTGCCCTGAATCCACCTACCTACACAGGACATCAACTTAAACATCAGTCCTCGAGTAAAATATCTGAAGCCCTCTGTCCACACAGTCACAGATGTGCGATGATGTGTTAACTGTATGCACAATGACTGAAATGTACATGTTATGAAATCAGTCACTCAGTCTTGCTTATTAATATCATACCTTCACCATTTAGCATAGTATCTCATGCAACATAGTTACATTAAAAAAAAAAACTTGAGGGTGCAGGGGAAAAATACTCACTAGTTACACTAGTCATTTGTGACTACTCTGACAAGTTCTGGCCTACCATTGCCCCAGCGCATCTTACAGAGAGGAAAAGTTGTGATTCAAAGGTTTTGTGGCTAGGTTTGAGTCCCAATCCTACCACTGGAAACCTACCCTGGTTACAGAAGATGGCCTGTTCAGGCTGAATATCCTCCATTACTATGAGTCCTCACTAGGACATACGATGAGTTCTCACAATCTCATAGGTTCCAGGAAATTTCTACTGTTATATCAATATACATCATCTCCTAAAAGCCTACTTATTCCTCTCTCTCTCTCTCTCTCTCTCTCTCTCTCTCTCTCTCTCTCTCTCTCTCTCTCTCTCTCTCTCCACCCTTCCTAACCTGATCCTCTTCATCCCCACCTGCCTCAATCAACCCAGGGAGAACTATCTACCCTGCCCTCTAGAACTCCCCCCCCCCCCCGCATCTGACTTCTCTGAATCTATAGATTGTAGGGTGATTTTCCTTTATGTAACAGCTAATATCCACTTATAAGGGAATACATATCATGTTTGTCTTTCTGGGTCTGGGTTACCCCACTCAAGATGACCTTTTCTTATTTCATCCATTTGCCTTCAGATTTCATGATGCCATGTTTTCTTACAACTGAGTAGTGTTCCACTGTGTAAATTACTCCATTTTCTTTATGAATGGATTTCTTTATCCCTTCAGTTGAGGGACAATAGTGTTTCCATTTTCTGGCAATTATGATTAAAGCCACTGTGAACATAGTTAAGCACATGCCCTTATTGTAGGATATAGCATCTTTGAGATACATGCCCAAGGGTGGTATAGCTGGGTCTTGAGGTGGTTGATCCTGAAGTGCCAGCCACAAGAAGAAACCCATGGCAGACACTGCCTAGATGGCCAGGAACTGAAACCTGGATGGCTCAGAGGCATAGAGTAAAAGCAAACATGATTGAAAAAAATATTCAATAAAATAATTCCCAACGATACTCTGCTATACTCATAGATAGGTGCTTAGTCCAATTGTCATCAAAGAGGTATCCTTCAGCAGCTGATGGGAGCACATGCCAAGAATCATAGCCAAACATTAAGCAGAGCTCATTGAATACTGCAGAAAGTGTGGGAAAAGATTCCAGGAGCCAGAGGGGTTGAGGATACCAAGATAACAACATGAAAAGAATTAACGCAGGACTCATAGGGTCTCACAAAGACTAAGGCAGCAATCACAGAGCCTGCATAGGCCTGGGTTAAACCCTCTGTATACATACTGTGTTTGCTTAGCTTGTTGGTTTTTGTGGGAGTTCCAACAGTTGGAGTGAGGGTGTCTCTGACTCTTTTGCCTGCTTTTTCTCCTATTGGGTTTCCTTGTCCAGCCTTGATATGAGAGTTTATGCTTAGTCTTATTTCATCTTGTTATGTTGTATTTGGTCGATAACAGAGGAGGGCCTGCTCTTTTCTGAGGGAAATGGAGGCTCATGGGATCTTAAGGAAGGGGAGGAAATGGGAGGCGTGGAGGGAGGGTGGCCTGAGGGATGTATTATATGGGGCAAGACTATAGGCAAATAAACTCACAAATAAGTAAGCAATAAGTTATTCTCTTAGCACAGCTTAAACAAAATAGAGATGTTTTATTAAAGGGCGGACCTTTATCCAATCTTGAGCTTTTGGAACCTTTTAAATTTTTCTTCAGGTCTCTGAACAAGGCAAGGAAGGCATCATAAACAGAAGATACTGTATTGAGGTTTCAGACATTTCCAACAGCTGCCTCTCCTTCTTAGCCAAGCTTCCAGTCAGTAGATGTTGCCAAGTGTCTTCACTAGCAATCATAGCCCAATTTTCATATTTAAAACAAAAGCAAAACGCTCTCTTTAAATGCTTCACATAGGTATTGAAAAGTTAAAGAGAATATTTAAGTAAATGTTCTTTACAAACTCAAAAGTAGTACTCTAAAGGGCTGGGGATGTATCAAATTTCATTCATGGGCATCTTTGCTTTTACTGATTGCAAAAGGAGAAATGATAAGAGGGAGAGGGGGTGGCTATTTACTTTTAAACAAAAATGAAAACCATTAGAGCAGTCTACTGTACTCAGCTCATTATTGCATTATTAACAGGAGATTTAATATTCTAGAAAATGTAATTTATTATAGACAAAAATATAATGCGGAAGTTCAAGTATTGTGTGTTTTACAGCATTGGAATAATAAAAGAAAGTCCACTCTGCTCTTGTATGGAAGTAAGTATTACACTGAGTATCAGGCGAAATCTATCTCTATCCAATTCTCTACTTTCATCTCCACTTTGATCTCTCTACATATAAATAACTCCATCTCCAAGGTCTCCCAGGCACTAAAAGCTGGAAGTAACTGGTTCTAACAATCAAATACATATGCTTAAAAATCTAGTAGTCAACATACCAGGAGTCAATGTGTCCATCCAGGGTAGCTTTTATTCAGCTAATAGAACGATTTATGAAATCAGACCAGCAACAAATTTATCAATAGAGATATGGTTGGCCTACTTCCATTAAACAGTCACATCAGCAGAGGCCAACTCTGCTCACCCACAGGCAGATGATCAGCAAAAAAAAATCAGTCTTTAAGGTTCCTTGATTAGCACAAGATCATGAGTTACTTAATTCAGAGAACAGCCTGAAGTAGAGCTTTGGGTATCTAAAAAAGAAAAAAAAAAAAGCCCCCTGGGCAGTATACTCTTCTGTGTTTAGGATGAACATGGCTAATATTTGCTTCGATAGTTTAACTGTCCCCAATTTATGACAGTGTATCATCTTTTCTGACTATTATGTTTCCTTTAAACTTATTGGGTATTCAGTTATGTCCTGCTCTTGAGCTGCCAACAAATTATTTTTTTCGAGAGGCTGCATAGTTCTACTCTTATCTACTTTCTATTGATTTTATAATTTAATTCTTAAAGAATAATCTCATTTCCCCTACTTACAAGCTCTCAGGGTACTTCACAGCTGCCCCGAATACCACCATCAATAAAAACAAGGGGAAAAAAATCAACCAGACATGACCTGAGCTTTCTGTTACACGAAGGGCATTAAATTATTAATCCAGTGTTCAAATACTGTTTTAAGTGTTGATTTTTTTCCTTCTGTGAGTCTATCCAGAAATCCATTACAATAAGACTGGTGAAGATTCCAAGGGATTTTTATATGACCTGTCTTGACAAATGACTCAACAAGATATTAAGGAACATGGAATAGCTTTTCATTTAAGGCATTAATGTGTTTAATGAAGTAGCAAAAGAAATGAGAAATCAATTTCTTACAGCTTATTAATTTATGTTAAGAGATTGATTTCCAGTTATAATTAACTCTTATTAGTCTCTTCCATTGGTATCTGACTGTGCATTTATGTCACTCTTGATAAGTGCCATTAATTTTAATAACAATGGAAGACTAGAGAAAACATATTTGAATTACCAACCACCTCAGGAATAAAAAACTCTAGTAGAGTCACACATTGTTTAAAACTTGACTTCCATGAGTCATGGAACAATTCAAATATCTACAAGTCTAACAGCCAGGACGAGATATAAGGAAGGAAGTCCAAGAGTGCAACATTTGAGAAATACAGTTTTATTTTATTAAGAGTTTCCACAAGCTATTTTAATGTTCTTTAAGGGGATCCTGATCATGACTGTGGAAAGAGTCTTTGAAGACTAAATTTAAAAATCTCTGTTGGGGACATCCACGTGGAGATGGGGTAGGGTGGGGAGGAGGTGTGGGATGTGGAGCAGACAGAAAGTGGACAGGGGTGGGGTGGGATGTAATATGGAGTGTAAAAATAAATTAAAAATAAAATATAATTTTTAAAAAATTCTGTTTCATAAAAATCAACCCACATTCCTAACACTGTCTCCAAAAGATAGTGAATTTTTTTTCAACAAAAGACAAAAGTAAGAGGAAATCTCTATCAATGCAGCAGATAAAGACTTGTGCGCATGCTTCTGTGTTGTTAGAGAATTCTAGGCCATTTTCCACGTCTATTGTCCTAAGAGCATATGGCTGAGCTGACCAACAGCTTTTAGGCTGTTTTAACTCCTAGTCCATCCTACTTGTTTTTGCCAAGATTCATTCCCAAACAAGGTGACATTTAGCTTTTCTACCATTTTCACTGTACAAAATAAAAAATATGCCAAAATTTTATACCTTAAGAGAAAGTTGCTTTGAAGCATTATTTGTAGTAACATAACTCTTAACTGAAGTGAAGCCAGAAGTTTCATAAGTTAAAATGAGCCAACTTTCAGGGGAGTGGGGAGGGATTGAAAGCACTTAGAAAATATAAATTCACAATCTCTAGGCTGTTCCTTGAATCCAAACACATTTAGACTATGTGTGGGGCTGGAGCTCTTAAGTTAAGAATGTATGCTGCTGTTGTAAAGAACCTAAGTTTGGTCCTCAAGATCTATGTCATGTGGCTTACAACTTCGTGTGACGTCAGCTCTTAGGAATCCCATATCTTCTCCTGTCTTCTGAGGGCATCTACACATACATACATACATGCATACACACACACACACACACACACACACACACACACACCACATACACATATTGACACACATGCATGCACACACACATCTTTAAACTAGTCATTGCAATCCATTAGCTCCTGCTAATAGAACATAATTTCATTTTACTAATTTCCTAGTTCTTATCATCATGGATTGAAAATCACATAGATACATTTCATATTAGCCTGATGACCTGAGTTGAGTCCCAGACACACATGCAGAAGAAGAGAACAAACTTCAGCAAGTTCTCCTCTGACTTCCACACACAGACCATTGTAGGCACACCCATGCACTCACACTAGATATGTAGAATATCAGTAAGTGGTGGTCTTAGATCAGTGGATCTCACTTCCAAGAAGTCACAAGACATAAGAAAAGAACTAGGAGTTGAGCTGAAAAACATCTCACATATTATCAGGCATGTGCTACAAAAGCATAAAATAGTGTGCTTCAGGTCTACATTCCATTACAGTGAACCACTGCCCTATTGTTTCTGGTTCCATGGCAAAATACTATAGCCTTATAACCAAGTCTGTGATTTTATAAAGCAAAAGAAAGCATTGCTTAAAGAAATCCAGGATTATTTTATTGATTTCAAATCACTCCTGAGAGCTGTCATATAAACATAATAACTAGTGTTGAATCACAGGATTGCATGGCAAATTATATATTTGTGGTTTTTAACATTTAACAAAAATAAACTCTAAAACAAACCCTTAATTTGTAAATTATATATTCTATGTCTTTAATCCCATGATGAAATCTGTGGGATAAACTAAAGAATTATGATTCAATTTTCTAAATAGAAATGACAACCTGATGTTTCAAATCTTTAATAAATTTAGTAAAGTTTTGTCTTTTAGAATGACAAAGGACATTGGTTTTTTGACAATGCTTCACTTTGTACTTCTATATAAATGTGAACTCTACTTCTTGAGGGAATAAAATGAAGTTAAAGACTAGGACCATATCTCAGAGAACCTATGGTCCTGATGGAAGTTCTCTTGAGCTCTGCCCTTGGGAACCATCGCTTTCTAGAGATGAGTTCCTTGACATGAGTTATGCTGTCAAGGTGGGAGGGTATTTGTAGGTATGTGTTTGCACTGACACATCAAACAAATGATAGAGTTTAAACCCTGCATGGAAAGTCAATCAACTAAAAATATAACTTTCCGGTTAACATTTATGCTTAGAAATATTTAGAGTATTGGAAATGAGTTGCTAGACTCTTTATATTAAAATGTTCCCCAGAATTGGAAGATGATACAGATAAACTCTCACTCTTCAAAGAATAAACATGTTACCATGAAGAATTATACTGTTTTAAAATTGATTGTATTAATATTCATAAAGCACAACAGAAACAAATATCTGTATAATGATTGAGTTTAAGGTTTTCTTTAAGCCGGGCATGGTGGCGCATGCCTTTAATCCCAGCACTTCGGAGGCAGAGGCAGGTGGATTTCTGAGTTCGAGGCCAGCCTGGTCTACAGAGTGAGTTCCAGGACACCCAGTGCTACACAGAGAAACTCTGTCTTGAAAACAAACAAGCAAACAAACAGAAACAAAAACAAAAAACCTTTCTTTAACCTTATTGGACCACTATAACAACCTTGCGACATATTCACTGTCAGTTACTAAAGGAAAAGCTGGTTCTCAGACATTAGGTCTCTTGTATCAGGTGGCACGGATGAAAAGTAGAGAAACTTGTATTCAACTCAGAAACTCTTAGCAGTTAAGAGCACTTAAGACCTGAGTTTGGTTCCCAAGTAATCCATGTTCTGTGACTCACAATTGCTCTGAACTCCAGAGCCAGGTTATCCAGCGCCTGCTTATGGCCTCCATCAGCATGGACACTTATATGGCATATACTCAGGCAAATACAAATAGAAAATAAATCTAAAAATTATTTTGTACTAAAATATGTTGCTCTTGTTCTATATAATGCTGACATCCAAAATAATACATTTTAAGATAGCAAGAAGGTAGATCATGTTAACACTGATTTTTTTAAAAGAATGAATTCATACTTTCTAATATATCTTGATAACTAAGCAACCCAGCATAACATAAAAACTGAGTGTGCTTCCCAGACGATGGCCTGGGTTCTGTGTTCAAAGACCTTGCTGCCTTTCAGGAGTATTCTAAGTTTTCACACTGCCAGTGTGAGACAGGCAGTCAGCTCCAAGACACTGAGCTATTTTCCTATTTACCAGGACCTATAAATAGGAAAGTTGCAATAAGCTGGGTATAAAACAGAGTCAAACCAGAGTAGATCATTCTGAAAGAAGGTGGTGTCAGAGGTCCATTGGGTGTAACAGGACTACTAAAGAGCACATTGGAAATAGGCAATGCACAAACTCTGGCATGACATCATCACACCCTATACTTGCTGGGTCATTTTACTAAACAGCTCAGCAATCTAAACAGAAGGAGCTCATGCTGCTTCCCTCTTCCTTCTGGGATCACCTACAGCTGTAATTAGCAACATGGTCTTCTTGTCTTACCCCTTTTCTCTTTGTCCCATTAATTTATTTATTTATTCACTTTATATCTTGATTGCTGCCCTGATCCCCTTCTCACCCTTTTTTTCCTCTGAGAGGGTGGAGCTGATCCCATCCCCAGTGTCTACCCTTCCCCCTCTTACTCCTTCTTACTCCTTTTCTAAACATGGACATAAGAGTTCCTGACTAACAAAGTTCTCATGAATATTTAAAAATACAGTGCCCTTGAAATAGATAGGACCATGCTAAGCAGCCAAGCCATATACTACAGCATTGATGTTGTCATCGTTATTGAAATTAAAATATAATTATTTTCATTTCCCTTTTCTGTGTACTCAAATTTCTGGCCTTAATTTACACACACACACACACACACACACCCTATTCATTCGGTATAACGTTCTTGAATGTCCATGATTTCAGGATTAACCACTTAGATAGCCAGTTGGTATGCTCTTCCTTGAGAAAGACAATTTCTTCAAATCTCAGCATTTCTTAGTTGCCTGTACCTTTGTCTAGGGGTAAAGCCTTATAAGATTTTCCCTTTTGATGTTAGAATGTCTATTGGTGTCATCCAGCTATACTTATGAAGCCTCATCAACATGGCTACCTACCATAATATTTTAAAAGACAGACAAAATAAAGAAAATACCACTCCATATTAGTCTTTTAAATTTTTATTTAATATTTTCATACAATAAAAGTTGATCATATTCTTTCCCCTATCTTAATTCCTCCCACCTGCTTACCAACCCAACTTCATGTTCCTTTTCTTTTCTTTCTTTCTTTCTTTCTTTTTTTTTTTTTCTTTTTTTTTTTTTTTTTTTTTTTTTTTTGGTTTTTCAAGACAGGGTTTCTCTGTATAGCTCTGGCTGTCCTGGAACTCGCTTTGTAGACCAGGCTGGCCTTGAACTCAGAAATCTGCCTGTCTCTGCCTCCCGAGTGCTGGAATTAAAGGCATGTGCCACCACGCCCAGCTTTCTTTTCTTTTTTAATTAATTTATTTTTACACTCCATATTCTATTCCTGACTGTTACACATCCCATACCTCCTCCTCACCCCCTGTCTCCACGTGGATGTCCGCACCTCCCACGCTACCAGACCTCTAACCTCCCTTGCCTCCAGTCTCTTGAGGCTTAGGTACATTATCTCTGAATGAACACAGACCGGGAAGTCCGCTACTATATGTATGTTGGGGGCCTCATATCAGCTAATGTATGCTGTCTGGTTGGTGTTCCAGTGTTTGAGAGATCTCAGGGTTCCAGATTAATTGAGGCTGCTGGTCCTCCTTCGGGATAACCCTTCTCCTCAGCTTCCTTCAGCCTTCCCTAATTCAATAACAGGGGTCAGATGCTTCTGTTCATTGATTGTTTGCAAATATCTGTATCTGACTCATTCAGTTGTTTGTTGGATCTTTTGGAGGTCAGCCATAATAGGTCCCTTTTTCTGAGCACTCCATACCTTCAGTAATAGTGTCAGGCCTTGGGACCTCCCGTTGAGCTGGACCTTCTTTTCCTCAGGCTCCACTCCATTTCCATCCCTGTAATTCTTTTAGACAGGAACAATTATGGGTCAGAAGTGTGACTGTGGGATGACAACCCCAACCTTTACTTGACGTCCTAACTTCCTGGTGGAGGTGGGATTTATAAGTTTCCTCTCCCTACTGACTTTGACTTTCATCAAAGGTCCCTCCCTACACCAGTCAGAATGGCTAAGATCAAAACCTCAGGTGACAACACATGTTGGAGAGGATGTGGAGAAAGAGAAACACTCCTTCATTGCTGGTGGGATTGCAAACTGGTACAACCACTCTGGTTTTTTGGCTAATATCCACTGATTAGTGAGTATACACTAATGCTTGTCCTTTGGGGCCTGAGTTACCTCACTCAGGATATTTTCCATCCATTTGCCTTCAAAACTCAGGATTTCCTCGTTCTTAATAGCTGAGTAATATTCCATTGTGTAAATGAACCACATTTTCTCTATCCGTTCTTCTGTCCTGGAACATCTAGGTTGTTTCCACCTTCTGGCTATCATAGATAAGGCCACTGTGACATGTTCCTTTTCTTTCTAAACAAAACAAAAATAAAAGATAAAAATGAATGAAAAGGGGCTAAGAAAATACAAAACAGAAAACATACAAACAAACAAGTAGCTGGTGTGTGTTGGCCAATGATTCTGGACAAAAAGCCTGCCCTGTGTGTGGTTGACATCCAGTGACACTGATTGTCTGTTTCCCACGAGTGTCAATCATAAAAAGCTTCTTGATTAGGTATGGAACTTTGTATCTCCTCCCCTTTCTCAATTCTGATTTGAACCTGTGCAGGCTACCTTCATAGAATCTGTGAATGGCAGAAAGATTGTAAGAACCAGTGATGGTGAATGTCTCCAGGGAAACAGCATCTTCCAAACACAGCAGGACTGACACACATGTTAACTTATAACAATCTTAACAAATTCTTCCCTTGCATTTATTTTGAATATTATATTCAGGGAAGGGTGAAGGGTTCTCCAAAATATCTTTCATTTTAACAACCTATGTTAGGTCAAACATAAGTTTAGTAACTGATGGGCTTCGCTTTCTCTCCTCAGGTCAGATTGGTGGACCTTAGTGGACATTCAGAAGACAGCAGTACAGAGAAAAGAGCAGAGCAGTCAATCCCACAACTCTTATGAGTGATATCCTGGTTTCTCAGGGGAACCACAGGGTGGGGAACTTCAGGAAATGCAGCAAATTTAGTTCCCAAGTACCAGTGTCTCCGAATTTGAGGCAGGAAGAACTCCATATGAAATTCTATCTGAATGAAGACCTAGAATCTTTAGGGAGAAGTTTGCAAAGCTAGATACTGAATTTTCCCTTTTGCCTTCTTGCTTGGCAGCATGCACAGCAAGCAGCATACACAGACAGGTTGCAAGAACTTGGATGATTAAAAAGACTCCACTGCTCAGCTTTTCCGATGTGTCCAAGTCCTTAAGGCTTACTTTAAAAAATCACTGGTGCCAAAGAAAATTAATAATGATGCTCCCAGAGTCAGCCTTGGACCATTTTAAAGGCAACTGGTTTAATTCTCAGCATCCAGGCCTCAGTGTTCAGGTCCTTTCCCCATTCAGCAATCCCCAGGGACTGAACGATGCTGTCTCTTCCTCTGCCCAATCCCTATTGTTTCTGGAATACAAGTCATGACTTTATGTCTTCCTATAAATTAAGTCCATTTCCCCACATATCTCCAGGGATTTAGGAGGCTAAATTTTCTTTCCATAAAAATGAAGGTAATGACCATGGCCTGACTGATGAAACAGGTAAGCATTCAATAAACTATTCCTCTGCCTACACCTTATGAAAATGGAGTTTAAAATATCCTTTTTGTTCTAATCCTCAGGGGACTACATAATGAAGAAACAGCTTTTGATAAATGTTGTTACCCTTAGCGTTTTTTCTGTATCTTAGCTTCACATAAATTTGCAACTATTCAAAATGTTCCTTTGTGGAAGAAATTAAAGAACAAAGCAGGTAAGTCACCTTCAAGGTATTAGACCAAAAGGGTTATGAGAGACCAGACTTCAGTACTACCTACTTGAGAGAACTTAAGACCCTTAGTTTATATCCATTCTATTGCCAACATATTTTGAAACCACAAGTCCACGCTTGTTACAACCTATAGACTATGCTCAGAGTACAGCTTTCATGGAAGCAGAATTTCCAGTTGAACAGACAGCAACCAAGGTCAACTAAACTTTAACTTTCTTTATCCATTAAGAATATATTGTTGTTGTTTCTTCTTCCCCTACTCCCCAAGAACTTTTACACATACTGTGGAAATGACAAATCTTTCCTTATGTAACAGTTTGCAAACTGCTTTCATTAACACTGACTTGTATGTTGGCCCTCCCACATGGGGCTTTAGTCTCTGTACTGGCTAGTTTTGTGTCAACTTGACACAGCTGAAGTTATCACAGAGAAAGGAGCTTCAGTTGAGGAAATGCCTCCATGAGATACAACTGTAAGGCATTTTCTCAATTAGTGATCAAGAGGGAAAGGCCCCTTGTGGGTGAGACCATCTCTAGGCTGGTAGCCTTGGTTCTATAAGAGAGCAGGCTGAGCTAGCCAGGGGAAGCAAGTCAGTAAAGAACATCCCTCCATGGTCTCTGCATCAACTCCTGCTTCCTGACCTGTTTGAGTTCCAGTCCTGACTTCCTTGGTGATAAACAGCAGTATGGAAGTGTAAGCCGAATAAACCCTTTCCTCCCCAACTTGCTTCTTGGTCATGTTTGTGCAGGAATAGAAACCCTGACTAATACAGTCTCTAAATTTTGCAATCTCTGAGGCCTCACAGCAATTATATAAAACAGTTTTAATCTAAGTTTTCTTAAGTTGCAACACTGGTGACCCCAAATAAATAATCAATGTGTGACTCCATTTCCCTTAAAGTCAACAGTCTCCAGCCTACTAAAGCCTAGTGTGATAACTTAGATTCACTCACCAGATGTAATCGTCATCTCAGAAGCTTTCTGCATGGATGCTAACCTAGGCCTAGCCCTGAAGCTTCTTTCCACTCTATCCTTAAATCCAATCTAGGCTTAGAATGTTTTCAGCCTCTGAGACCTACTGCTGTGTAAGCTCACCCTTTCTAGTTCTTTCTCAACTCTGGCTGGCTGGTTCAACTCAGCTGTTCTGGCTCAAACTCTGCTCCAGGCTGACTCAAATTGTCTTCTCTCAGCTTCTCAATGAATTTCTCTGCTTGGCCTCATACTAACTTTGGCAATATATTCTAAACTTCTGACTCCTTCTCATTCTCCGGTTTGTTCTGTCTGGATCTAGCCTTTTCTCTCTTTAACCTACCTCTCTGTAAAACTGCCTTCTTTCTTTCTCTTCACTTCACTTTCTTAATTAATCACCTCTTCTTGTAAGGGTTGTGCATATTCTATTTTGTCAAATCATTCTCTGATTCATCAATTAGTCTGCCACTTTCAAACATGGATGCCTCCTTCTACAAACTAATTTTACCCAAACTTACTTTCCTTTTTTTTTTTTTGTCTGGGATTAAAAGTCTGTACTAAAGGTGTGTCTGAATTCCAGCCAGAGGGTTGAGCCACCCCACAACTAGAAACAGTGTTTTTCAGTAAATTACACAGTCTCCAGGGTTCAGAATGTGATCAAATATCCTGTGACAGCCTCCGTTCACATCAGTATTGTACTTTGTTGATTTTTTTTTAACCAGTGCTGTACACTAAAAAAGACTATAGATTGTTTACATCCAAGCCAAATGTGACCTCACATATACTTCTGATCATACAATCTTGATAGAATTATGGTTAAATATATAGACTCAACACAAATGGTGACTGGTAGAAGCATAGTAACACAAGGCAATACATTAAAAAAAAAAAAACCTGTTCTTGTAGGAATTCAAATGCTGTAAGTGCTTTATAAGTTGTTATAGACGTTCCTCAAAAACTAAAAGCTAGAACTACCAAGTGACACATTATACCACTCTTCAGTATATGTCCCAAAGGAGTCTAAGTCAGGATGTCATAGGGATATGTGCATTATTAACAATAGCCAAAATGTAGATGTGCATTAACAGAGAAATTGGTTAAGAAAATTATAGATAGATAGATAGATAGATAGATAGATAGATAGATAGATAGATAGATGATAGACTATATCTATAGTTATAGGTATAGATATAGAGATACAGGTATAGATAGATATATAGAGACAGATGATAGATAAATAAATAGTAGATAGATATGGATATAGACACATAGAAAGATATAAGTAAAGATATAAAGAGATAGATAATAGGTAGGTAGATGCTAAATAGATGATAGAGTTATATTGAGATAGATAATAGATAGATAGATAGATAGATAGATAGATAGATAGATAGATAGATAGATAATGAATTTTTTTCAGCTCAAAAGAATGAAAGTAGGCTCTCTTTCTGCCACCTTGGCACTTGTGCTGGGAACAGGACTTCTAAGAATTAAAGCAAGTGTGTCTGGAAGGCTGTGGTGCAGGGCAAATTTTGCTGGATAAAAGCAAGGTCTCCAGTACCAAGGCAAGCATATGGCTCTTCTTAAAATTGAAAGTGTTTATGTCTGAGATGAAACAGAGTTTTCTACTTGGGAAAGAGTCATGCTTATGTGTACAAAGCAAAAAAAAAAAAAAAAAAAAAAAAAAAAAAAAAAAAAAAAAAAAAGTACAGTGACTCCTGGAGGCAAAAAAAAAAAAAAAACAAACCAGAGTGATCTGGGGATAAGTAACTGGGGCCCACGGAAACAGTGGTATGGCTCCTGCCAAATTCTGAAGCAACCTTCCTGCTAAGGTCATCTGTGTGGTGCTGTATGCATCCCAGATTTAAACTAATGGAGAGTAAGTAAATAAAAGTGGATTTGTTAAAAATCTTATATGTGTAATCTAGATTTATGTAAATATATGAAAATAGAAGGTAACTGTGTGGGGGAAGGAGTCTAACAGGACAGGTGAAATATGGAACAATAGACTCATAATGGTGACAAGAAAGACAATATGTGTTTCTTTCATGTGCAGATCTATATTTAATAGTATCTGACATGAGAAGAAAGGGAAACTCTTTAGGGGAAGGTGGTGAGAATGAGAAGTGTTGTTGAGTAGGTGCACACATTTAAAGACTTGGTCTCCTATTGGTGATAGAGTTTAGGAATGTTTATGTGGTGGTGCCTGGATGGAATTGCTCGCTTACGTGGGGTTGGAGGCAGACTTTGAGAGATTATAGCCTCATCCCTCCTCCAGTTTCCTCTCTCTGTCTAATATTTTCACGGAGGTTGTGAGCACTCAGTTTTCTGACCCTGCTCTACACCCTTTGCCACTACGGACATTATCTCTGTAACTGTACGCCAAATAAACTCATTCCTCAATAATTTGCTTTTAGTCACACTATTTTATTACAGTAACAGAAAAGTATCTGATAAAGTTCTTATCTGAGACAAAGACGTATTTGAAAAACATTTGGAGACTGGATATGATAAGTTCAATGCTTTGTTCAAAAGATTAAGTAGATGTTATTTACTGTCAATTTAAGTAAAGGTTTTGAAGGGCATCATGTTATATATGGAAATGTAGAGTCCTGCTAGGGTTATACTGAGTTGAAAGACAGCTGAGACGTCTTTCAGGCTGCAGGTGTTACAAAACTATGAGAAAGAAATCTGCCTTGATCAATCTGGAGATAATAGCCACGCCATAAAGGCAGGTGTTAGCAGCTCAGGAGATCATAAGTGAGGAGAAGATATTTGCTAAGAAAAGACATATACAGACATTTTAAAAAGATTAGAGATCCACGGGAGAAAGATACCACATTATAATCTCAGAAGCAAAGCTTAGAAAGGAACAGCTGGAAGATAGAAAGGATCAGAATCGTTACACAAGAGAGAAGTCCACCGTGGCCATTAGCACACTGCTAATGAATTCATGACAGGCGGTTTCTGCAAGTCTCCTGGAACACAAGGCAACTTCAATGCAAGGAAAATCCATGAGACATGACAGAATGGGGTGCCTTTTGTAAGTCATGTGTTAAATCCAATCTCTGCTGATCCTGAGCTCAGCTCAACAACCTAGTCTCATAAGGGCTTCAGTGCAGACACTGAGACTTTTTTGGGGGAATGGCTGTGATTAGTGGAAGAGTTGGTGTTGAAAGAGGAAAATTACTGACCACCAGAACTCTCACCCCAGAGTCCTACCCCTCCCATCTGGAGATTGTTCCCGGAACCCTCCTGAACTTCTCACCCCAGAGTACATTCTGAACTCTCACACCAGAGTCAGACCCCCTCTCAAATGAAAACTGTTCCGGGGACATTTCTGAGATAAGGGTCTCCTGGAACGAACCCAGTCCAACCCCTCCCAACTAAGGACTGTGCCAGGGACATTTTTGAGATAAGGGTGTGAGTAAAAACCTCAGTTCCAATGAATCAAGTACATGGCCAAAGTGTGGGACGCGGTTGCAAAAGCACTTTGAAAAAAACCCTTGGCTGAATCTCTTAGTGACGTAAAACCTGTATTTTCCCTGCCCTGCTCCCTCCTTGCCTCCTTCCTATAAAAGCCTGTGAAAATTTGGGCTAGGGGCCGAATCTCCTCTGCACCTTGCAGGCTGCATGAGTTTCGACCCCAGATATCTGGTATATGTGCTTTTTGTATGCTTTCTTGTCGTTGCTGTATTAAATCTTACTCTCTATACATCTTAAGTACCGGTCTCAGTGTCTTCTTGGGTGCGCGGCTGACCCGAGGCTTGAGTAAGTGCCTCCCTTTGGGAGTCTTGGAGTCTTTCATTTGGTGCATTGGCCGGGAATCAGCGCGTCCACCCAGAAGTCCTGGACCCGCTCAGAAGTAAGATTTACTGTTCTGCTTTGGTCTGGTGTCTGTGTTCTGTTAATTTCTGAAAGGCCAGGAAGGCCATTCTGTATGAGCGATCGCTGTTCTGGTTTTGCGTGACGCTCTGTGCTCAGTAAGAGCACCAGAGATCGCACTCCGGGAGGGAATGCGAAGTGGATAAGGAGCAGACGTGCCCAGGTGTCCACCGTCCGATCTGCCCCTGGGAGACGTCCCAGGGAGGAATAGGGGAGGACTAAGGACGCTTAGTGGACCCCTCTGGAGACCGGGTGGGTCTCAATCTGTGCGAGATCGTGGGTTCGAGTCCCACCTCGTGCTTTGGTTTTCTCTTTGTCTGTCCAGTCTTGTGTCTGCTCTTGTTGTGTTTGCTATTATTCTAGAAATGGGACAATCTGCTGGGTGTGTAGGTGTGGAACTGCTGCATTTGTGTATTCTGAGATTGTGGGTTTATTCTGGCAACTGCCACTGTGGACCGTAAGGACCCTAGTGGCTGTGAGAGGACGACTGTCTATGGCCTCACAGTCTGCACCCCAAAAAAAGATGTTCCAAGGGAGACCCTGGAAGGAGTGCCCAGGGTACAGAACAGTCAAAAAGACCTGGCTGTTGCCTGGCAGAGTAAAAGAGAGAGAGAGTGTTCTCTCTGCCAGAGCGGGAGTGAATGTGGAATCCGACCGTCAGAAAGTGGAGTTTGGCTGGTTGTGTAAGTCCAGGCGTGGACGAGTGTGCTTGTTTGTGGCCACATGACAGACTGTGTGTGTGTGTGTGTGTGTGTGTGTGTGTGTGTGTTAACCCTTTGTCGACTGTAGACTTGGACTGACGTCAGGACAGAATTTGTCAGCAATGGTTTTAAAAGAAAAAAAAAAAAAACTCAGTGCTGGTGAGTCCCAGACTGCTCAAAAGAGCTCTGAGATCCAGAGCTGCCGCAGTGGTGCTGAGGTTCTGAGTTCTGCGGACACAGCAGCAACGGAGGCTGTCTGTGCCCTGCGAATGAGTTGTAAAATGCTGATAGTGAGTGCAGCGGCCTGCCGGCCCCCGCCTGCCAGTCCCGGAGTGGCCATAAAGCCTGCCACAGCTGGGGAGGGGCCGACTACAGCGTCCCTCTTTTGGTCCCCCCCCCCCAGAGTCTACCCGCACTCCCTTGTGCCGGCCGGCTGCGTGCTCCCTCCCTAAAGACAGTGCAGAGAACACCGGGTGTCTATCAGGTAGTTAAATAGTTAAATTGCTGCCTCTGCCTGCCAGCGTTTGTTTGCCACTCCCAGGAGTTTACACCGCATTCCGGCGCACAGCGGAGACTCGGCGCTGGACTCTTCACATCAAAGGATCTGTTTTCAGCCTTTGCCTGCCTCCTGGGTGGGAGAGAGGCTCATTCTCCTGTCCCCTGTATCCTGTCTCTTGCTAACTGTTAACAGAAAAAATTGTGTTCATTTTGAAATATCAGTGGTCTGATGTGAGAACTGCACTCCCTTCTCTGCCCCATGTGTTTTCTCTTCTCAGGCACTGCCCTGAGTTGTTGGCAGTGAGTCTGTTCTGGGCTCCGGTGAGGGAGACATACAAGGTAAGGAGCACCTATGGGTCTAACTGCCAGGCTCTGATGAGGTCTCGTCTCTGTGGGACTGAAAGTGCCCCGACAATCTGACCTAACAGTAAAAAGAGGTGAACTATGAAAAAGTTAAGTGACAAAATATAGATGTAATAATTAGATAACATTTAAAGTAAGCAAAGACAAGAAAGAGATATATATAGATAGAAAGAGAGACATTATATGAGATCTCCATTGCAGTTAAGAAACAGGAGCAAAGAGAGATAAATGACAAAGACTAGAACCTAGCAAAGTGATACTTGCTAATAATACTAGCACTTAGAGATGATCTGTAAGAAATAAGGAGCCAGAAAATTTCCTAAAAAAGATAAGAAAAATAAAATGCCGGCCACAAAAGTCAGGGAAGCTAGAAAACTTAGTACCCGGCAACAAAAGCAAGCTTTTGGCTGAAGATCAAAGTGTTTACTGTTATCTGTTAAAGAAAAAGAGCACTGAGTGAGAGACTGCCCTAAAAAAAAAAGAGGAGCCCCCCCTCATGACCAAACCCTTCACCTGTTTGTGGCTGAAAGTAAAGAAAAAGCAGAAGGGGTGCTAACACAGAAGCTGAGTCCTTAAAAGAGACCGGTGGCCTACCTGTTAAAAGCAGCTAAAAAGAGACTGTGTTTCATATTCCTCCACTGACCAGTGCAAAGCAAGTTTAAAAGGTTCCTGGACACTGCAGGCCTTTGCAGACTGTGGATTCCAGGTTTTGCTGAATTAAAAAGATAAACAGCCCTTCGTATAAAAAATAAAGAACAACCTTGGATGGCCTTAGATGCTATTGAGACTGCCCTAATGTTGTCCCTAACTTTGGGACTCCTAGATGTGACTGAGAACAAAAGTATTGCCAAAGAGGTTCTTACTCAGAGATTGGGACCCTGAAAAAGACCGGTGGCATACTTGTGAAAATTAGACCTGGTGACTGTAAGATGACCTGCTTGTCTGCACATAGTGGCTTCTGGTCAAGGACGCAGATAAACTGACTCTGAGACAAAACTTGGCACATGCCCTAAAAGTGTGGTTCAGCCCCCTGACCGATGGCTGACTAATGCTCTGGAAAACATGAACTCTTGACACTAACCCAAGCCCTGCGGTTGGCTGAAGGCAGAGACATCAAAGACAAAGAAAAAATTCTGGCCCTCCTAGAGGCTCCTGAATGAACTGGGTGAGTTGGGGTACCGGGTATCAGCCAAGAAAGCTCAGTTATGTCGTACCGAGGTGCCGAGAAGACGAAAAGCGGTGGCTCACCGAGGCCAGAAAAAAGACTGTGATGCTGATCCCAACCCCCACCACCCCGCGCCAAGTACGTGAGTTTCTGGGAACGGTGGGCTTTTGCAGACTCTGGACTAAAGAAAAAGTCCCATTCACCTGGACTGAAAAACACCAAAAAGCCTTTGACAGCATAAAGGCAGCACTGCTTGCAGCCCCCACTCTGGCTTTGCCAGATTTGACTAAGGTAAGCGGAAGGCAGGGACAGCAGTGCAGCAGTGGACAAAAAGCAAGTGATCTAGGCCAGCAGCCTCCCTAAAGGGACTTCAGCCCAAAAAGCTAAACTTGTGGCTTTGATACAAGCTTTATAAAAGTCTACACTGACAGCAGGTATGCTTTTGCCACTGTATGGAACAATATACAGACAAAGAGAGCTGTTGACATCTGCAGAAAAAGACCTAAGATGCTGTGAACAAAAGAAATCAGATGGCAGATGTAACCGCCAAAAACAGGCATCCCAAAGAGCAATGATCCTGGCAGTCTGAAGACTATCAAGTTATAGACAAATTAAGACTGGTAAAAGAAACCCTGTATAAAATGGTAAAAACTGAAAGAAAGAAAACTAGTCCTCCCTTGAAAAGACAGACATGACATCAACTGAGAAATAAACTTTACTGAAAAAAAACGTTCTCAAAATGGATAAATGAGACTGCTCACATAGTCATCAAGAAGATTATTGAAGAAAATTTTTCCAAGGTTCAGAGTGCCAAAAGCAATAGTGTCAGATAATAGCCCTGCTTTGTTGCCCAGGTAAGTCAGGGTGTGGCCAAGTATTTAGAGGTCAAATAAAAATTACATTGTGTGTATAGACCTCAGAGCTCAGGATAGATAAAAATTAGTTTAAAACTCTAAGACAGACCTTAATTAATTAATCGTGGAGACTGGCACAGACTTGGTGTTCCTTCCCTATGCCCTATTCAAACGTACTAGAAATACTTCCTCTTGATTCAGTTTTATCCTTTATGAGACTCCTATGCCCATTATAGTCTTAAATGATGTGTTTAAACCTATGTTGTTAATAATGCTCTGTATGCTAAGTTAAAAGGCTTGCAGGTGGTCTGGTCACAACTGGGAAAAATTGGACCGAGTACGCGGACGACATTGCTCCAGGGATCCCAACAGCTGAGACAGTAAACGAGCTGGGTACCCCAAGGACATCTCACCAGTTCCAGCCAGAGATCTGATCTACGTGCACCTACATCATGCCCAGACCCTCAAGCCTCGCTAAAAGGGCCCCTGCCTAGTTCTGTTTACTAATGCTTCTTGTTCTGTTTTTGTTCCCATGTTAAAATAGAGTCTTTCATTTGGTGCATTATGCAGTATCTGAAATTCTAAGATTAGAATTATTTACTAAAAGAAGGGGGGAATGAAAGAGGAAAATTACTGACCACCAGAACTCTCACCCCAGAGTCCTACCCCTCCCATCTGGAGATTGTTCCCGGAACCCTCCTGAACTTCTCACCCCAGAGTACATTCTGAACTCTCACACCAGAGTCAGACCCCCTCTCAAATGAAAACTGTTCCGGGGACATTTCTGAGATAAGGGTCTCCTGGAACGAACCCAGTCCAACCCCTCCCAACTAAGGACTGTGCCAGGGACATTTTTGAGATAAGGGTGTGAGTAAAAACCTCAGTTCCAATGAATCAAGTACATGGCCAAAGTGTGGGACGCGGTTGCAAAAGCACTTTGAAAAAAACCCTTGGCTGAATCTCTTAGTGATGTAAAACCTGTATTTTCCCTGCCCTGCTCCCCCCTTGCCTCCTTCCTATAAAAGCCTGTGAAAATTTGGGCTAGGGGCCGAATCTCCTCTGCACCTTGCAGGCTGCATGAGTTTCGACCCCAGATATCTGGTATATGTGCTTTTTGTATGCTTTCTTGTCGTTGCTGTATTAAATCTTACTCTCTATACATCTTAAGTACCGGTCTCAGTGTCTTCTTGGGTGCGCGGCTGACCCGAGGCTTGAGTAAGTGCCTCCCTTTGGGAGTCTTGGAGTCTTTCAGTGTCTGTTTTCTTGCTGTTTCTATTTTCACACACACACACACACACACACACACACACACCATGTATCAATTACCTTTAAGGAAGTTCTGTAGGTTTCACTTTCTGGAAATGATAGATAACTCTTTTTTTTTTTTCTTTTGCCAACCTTTCAATGGGAAGTGTTTCCCAGCAAAACACCTTCAGGTTTTATAGGAGTATGTGATCCTCTGCAGTGAGTTAGTGAATGAGTAAGTTGAGTCTCTGTGAGTCAGACTTGTTACATATATCCCATGCTCCTTTCCTTGCTTAGAAAATACAATCCCAGATGCCAGAAGCTGCCCTGTGTCTTATGACAACTTTTCTGGCTTCTGGAGCACTCAGATATGAAACAGGTAATCATGGAACTTTTTCAGCCTGGATGAATTCACAGGGATATGACAACAGAGAGAGTGCCAGGTACTGTCACATGCACTCCCTGAATTTAATCAAGAGTTCAAAAGAGCTGGAATGATACAGTGAATATTTGTATATGTGCATGTATGAATGGTGTGTGTGTGTGTGTGTGTGTGTGTGTGTGTGTGTGTGTGTGTGTGTATGTGTGTGTGTTTGTGCTTGTGTGTTCAGAAAAGATTTATTAGGCTGGTGATCCACTAATGGCTGCCTCTTGATGGAAAGGCCAAGAGAATCTAGTAGTTGGTCAGTCCATGAGTCTGAATAGCTTAGCAGTCTAAATCTGATGATAGAGTCCTAGAGGATTCGTGGAGAGCTGCATGTTTTCAGCCAGCACTGGAATCCTGGGGAAATTGAGTTTAATAGAAGCAACAGGATAGACAAAGCTTGCAACTGAGAATAAGACCAAGCATGCAAAAATAGTCTCTTCCAACCCCTTCTATGTGGGTTAACACCAGATGGTACTGCCTAGTTTTAAGGTGAATCTTCCTGCTTCAAATAATCTGATTTAAGCAAACAAACAAACAAACAAAACAAAAACAAAAAACAAAAAAAAATCCTTTATAGACCTTCCAAGCAGCTTATATTCTTCTTACTTCCAGATGTCCTAAAGTTTACAAAGATTAGCCACCACAAAAGATTTAGCCACGCCCTAAAAAGGGGGGGGATGCGGGTGTTCTGCCTTTGAATAAATGGAAGAATTTAATCTGACTGATAAACCTTGGGGATAATGTTATCACTGTGTAATCTGGCCACAGGGGCCAAAACTCTTCACAAAGATGAGATGGTGTGCCCCTAGAGTACTGTCACAACAGACAAGTTGCTTTGGGAAAGGAGGTCTTTCAACAAGAGGAGGCAATATACATGCATTCCTCCTGTGAGCATAGGTACATTGCAAGAAAATGAAGGGTTAGTTCAGCACACTGTAAAAAGGACTGGAAAACCTGGTAGGAAAGGGTGAGGGAGACACTAACGGTGTAAACAGGGTACTTTGTTATAGAGGTAGGAAACGATGGCAAAGAGTCCATGAATATGTTTCAGTCCCATATTCCCTGCTGTAGAGCATAGCATAATGAAAATACTTTGTACCAACTGTTCACAGTTTGAAGTCCAAGTCTGTCCTCAGGGTGTCGTGGCAGGGGGTGGAGGGGCACTACACACTTGGCCACAGCCTCATGATTAACTAAGTCAATCAAGCGTGCAGATTCTGGCAATGCATCTGGGACGTAATCTGGGGGAAAGATGTGGATACAGATTTATATTTCAGTTACACTTATTTGCTCTTCTCTCATCAATATTGATACAACTGATAAAACACAAGACAGAAGAGTGTCTCTTCTCCCTGAAAAGAAGGGATACTGTGGAACACAGCTGAGCTAGTTTCTTCACTGAGCATGGAAAAACCTGCAGTACAGCTCACTCCTTCCTCCCATAATGGTGAATAAGCAATGCTGGTTTTGACATCACTCTGAATGGAATATTTGCATGAATAAGGTTACAAATATGGTGCTATGTCTGACTCTTGTGTTATTAGTATAAAACTTTGTCCTATAATAATAATAATGTAAAACTTCTCAACTATGCTATTTATACTGCTACCTATATTTGTCCTTTTTAAAAGGTTCACTCATAAATTCCACTTGGCAGCCAGTGGAATTTTAAAAGATCATGATTCATGTAAAATTATTCCTCATAGGTTTTTGTTTGCTATGCTCATTGTATCCAACAAAGAAATTACTGTCACTTATTCTAATGTGCTAACAGTGCTTGGTTTACAGAAGACACCCATAAATATTCAGTTCAATTTCCAGGACTAGGTAAATATATAATACAGAGTGACTAATTCTAGAGAAAAGTACTATTTCCCCCAGACTTCCAAATGACAGAGCTCAAAATTTGTTTTGTTCTATTTTGTTTGCAGTAATGGTGATGAGATATAATCATAACATTTATCCTCCTCTAATAGACTGTAAATTCTGTGAAAGCAGAAATCTCTCCCATTCTGTTCTCTCTGTGGCATAGAGCAGGCTCCACACAAATATGTGGCAAATGAATTTACAAACGAAAATGACCTTCATGGACTTTCTGAATAAGAGCAGGGGGATTTTTAGTATTTAAAATACATGTACAAATATATCTCTAAACTCCAAATTTAACTCATAGCCTGGGGGGGGGTTGACAAAAAACCTCTTCATTATCTTGTTGTAAAAGTAGGCAGAACCCTTTGACGACCCAATACAGACAAAGTTCATGTGTACCTAAATCTAAATAGACCAAGCAAGATTCAGAATGTTAGTAATTACATCTATCAACTCATCGCTTACAAAGTAGACCAGGGAAACCTTGCTCTTTTAATTGTGTTTCTTCTTCCCTTTTCTTCTTCCCAACTCTCTCATATACCCCTCCCCACACTCCTTCAAACTCCTGGCCTCTTTTTTCATTAATTGTTAATTTGTGCATATGTGCATTTGCATATATACAGTCCCCAGTATAACCTGTTGTGTCCATAGACTGCTACTTATGCATATTTTTCAGGGCTGAACTTTTGGATGGGATAAGCAATGATGAGCTCTTCCCTGGGAAGGATCACCTTTCCTGCTCTGAGTTGCCTGTAGTTCTTCGGGTAGGATTGAGGCCTTGTGTGATTTTCATCATCCAGGCTGGCATGTTTGTTAGTAAGCACATGACAGCAGAATGCAAAGTAAGCTATACAAAGGAATTGTTCAGAAGAAAAATGGGTGCTGGTGGCTATCCCTTGAGAATCCCACATCTGTCCTAATGATGTTCTCTCTCTCTCTCTCTCTCTCTCTCTCTCTCTCTCTCTCTCTCTCTCTCTCTCTCTCTCTGTTTCTCTCTGTATGTATGTGTGTGTGTGTCTATCTATCTGATTCTCTCTTTCTCTGTTTTTTCTGCTTTTAATAAACTTAACCATACTTCACTAAAAAAATAATCAAACAAATAAACAAACAAACATTGGGACAGGTAAACAGTCCTGAGCATCTAGGGAAATTTTATGCTCATATTGAAGGCCAGAAAGAGTAGAGGATTCCTCTAATGGGGGTGGGTAGCCCATCTTCCAAGATTGAGAATTTGGGATATAAAATGGAGATTATGTTCTGCCTTGAGAATTATTATGATATTTGAATGAAATAATTATTGGAAGGACACTCTTCAAAGTCTGAGATGAAATTAGAAGTCATTGAAAGCAGAAATGTTGGTGCTCTGGCCTTCCCTGACCCCCACCTCTCTAAAGCACCTTAACTATTCCCCAGCTTACTGACCTAGACACCCTGGAGAATAGAAACTTAGATGATGTTTGAGTACCCAACCCACCAGTATAAAATGGAGTAAACAGCTGCTGTGGACAGACTTAGATCAGCCAAACTTTAGAAAGAGAGAAATAGCCAGGCGTGGTGGCGCACGCCTTTAATCCCAGCACTCGGGAGGCAGAGGCAGGCGGATTTCTGAGTTCGAGGCCAGCCTGGTCTACAAAGTGAGTTCCAGGACAGGACAGCCAGGGCTACACAGAGAAACCCTGTCTCGAAAAACCAAAAAAAAAAAAAAAATAGAAAGAGAGAAATATTTGGATTATGTAGCTTACTGCAAGGTCCATAAAGAGCTCCAGTGATCTACCACTCATGATGGGGTGTCTTTCTAATGATATTGCCACTTTCCAGTTATCCCTGCCCCTCACAAATAGCCCTTTGCCCATACTCCTGTTGAGAACCCCAATTTATAAAATAACTGATTAGTTCATTAAGCTGAACATTGGTTGATACAGTTGTTACCTTGGTTTGCTGTGGAGTGCCATACTGGAATTTCATTTTTCCTAGGAAAACCTTTCATATAACACATGGCTTTCTGCTTGAATATGGACACAAAAACAACTGCCTTATGTCTCTATTGTAATATCTTCCCTGATATAGAAAACTGTGTTCTGAAAATATTGAACTAAAATGAACCCTCCTTCCCTCTCTCCCTGCCTGTCTGCCTGCCTTCCTTCCTTCCTTCCTTCCTTCCTTCCTTCCTTCCTTCCTTCCTTCCTTCCTTCCTTCCTTAACTCAGGTTTGTCTGGTATTTTGTTAGGACAATGAGAAAAATAAACCTCGGAATTTCATTCAGTTCCCTTCTAGCCATTCTCCCACCTGTCTCACCCTTGTCATGTGCATATTGTAAATCCTTTAATACTTGGTGTCAAATACATTTTGGAATATAGTACTTTATAAAGGTTAAAACAGTATTTGTGGGTCATGTACTACATTTTATAAACTATTTCCAGAGGCTTCTGGAGTGACTTTCCAAAAAATGCATACTTTGCTGTTCCTTCAGTACAGGAAAGAGCATTCACAAGACTCGGTCTAAATAATAAGATAGCTCTGCATCCATCCAGACTAAGTCACTCCAGTAAATGAGTTTAGAGATTATACAGATGGGGGAGGGGGATACAATGTATAATGAGAGATAGAAAAAGAGTATGGGCCCTTAATTAGAAGTTCAATATTTATATTACTGGTCTAGACTGAAGAGCCATTGTTTCTTGGTTATTTTCACTAATTTTTTTCCTGCTTAGAAAAATTAAGGCCAATTTTTAAAAATTAGTAACTCCTGAATACAGTTGCTATTTTGCAGAAGTCAAGATGGTATTTACAAATCACCAGGTATCCTAGCCAGGTCCTGAAGAAACATGAATTGTTTGATGTTCAAAGTACCAGCCCTGAGATGTGAGACTCTTATATTAAAATGTAAAATCAGAGGATGGAGTGCTGGCTCTTCAGTTAACAACACCAATCTCATGTGCAGGACCTGGGTTCAATTCTCAGAACCCCCATGGAATATCACAACTTCTGTAACTCTAGTACGAGGGATCCAACACCCTCTTCTGGCTTCCACCAGAACAAGGTATACACATGGTGCACAGACATTCATGCTGGCAAATACTCATGCACATTAAACAAATAAATGTTTAAAAATACAAAAATTACAGAGACTTGGAAACAAATCACCTGACTGCCCAACTCAAATGACTTTACCAGCAAATGACCATCTGCCCATATGAAAACTAAATGTCCTAAAGAAATGGAATCACACCAGTTCACTAGAAGCATCTCTGGGAGTTACCTAACCCAGTTCTGTCACTGCACAGATGAAACCAAAGCTCAGAAAGGGTACCACAGCAGGTTGTGAGGAGAATGCCCCCTGGAATCGCCACTTCTAGGGAGTCCTTTCCTTACTCTCTGTTGCCTGAATAGAAGACATGTTCTTCTCACCATGACACCATGACTTTTGGTTCTGCTTCTCCAGTAGGATGGTCATCCTCTCATGTTCTCTGATTGACAGAAAGCTGTGCATGCTATATTTGTATTGTATGCATGGTACTGAGCAAACCGAGTTTGTCGTTTGAAAATGATGATAATACTTTTCCCTTTGCTAAGCCTACATATTATGTAAAGGTCTGAGCACCAAACCTAGTAAAAAGAATTTGTAAAAGGGGAGAGGATATTACTGTAATTATGGCCCCTAATAAGCATATATTAAAGACTAATGAGATTATTTTGGAAATCTATTTTTAATTTATTCTTACAGTGAATCAAACTATATTAGGCTTATTAATTAAATTCTTAATATGAAATGATTTCAGTATGCAAGGGTCTTATAACAGCTTCATTAAATAATGACACTCATTGAAAGGCTACACATGTCTGAATTTGCTGCCTCCCCAGTATCATTGAAATGATTGTTTTGAATTCTAACCAATTTTGAGAGTATAACATGAAATACAAACATGATTTTCCAGTGATTGAAAATAGATTTTTGTCCATATAAGGTATTCTGACTACAATTTCTGCTCTATTTATTCCTCCCAACCCCTTCCCTTAAGGGTGATTTTTTCCCCCTGTGAACTCCCTTAGAGAAAACAGATTTTCATTTGCAAGTGGAGATAGTTTCTGGTTTAGAGATGGTGGCACATGTCCAGGTCTCCTTTCAGTGCTAGTCCCTCATCTGATGCAGAACGTTGCAGGCGCTATGCATGCTATCTCAGTTTCTGTGACTCCATATATGCCCTGGTTGTACTGTATTTAGGAGGCCTTATTTCTTTGGTGTTTTCTGTCCCTTCTGTCTTTTACACTCGTTTTGTCTCCTCTCTTCAGACATCCCTAAGCTTAAAGGAACTATTTGATCATCCTCTTATTTTCTCTCATTGACTGAAAGGCATGCATAGTACACTTGCATTGTATGGATGGTACGTGGTGCAAGCCAGGTTTGTCATTGGAAGCATTTAGCCCTTTGCTAAACCTGCATATTATGTCAAGGTCTGAGCTCCAAACCTAATGCAAACAATCTGGTTCCATTTAGGTAGGGCTGGTCTAGGGTCTATGATTATTTACATAGTATCTAACAGTGGGTCTCTGTATTTGTACCATTTGCTGCAAAAGGAAGCTTCTCTGATGGCAACCGAGAAAAGGCACACACCTACACATCTATGAGCATCCCATAATGTTGTTAGGAGTCATTGTATGGCTACATTCTTCTAGCAGAACAGTACTATTTGTTTGCCTCCTAGGTCCCTGGTCTATCTTGTCTCTTGGATTGTATTCCCACAAACTTTGTGCCACTATTGCTCTAGAATATCTTGCAGGCAGGCCACCATTGTAGAGTAAAAGGTTTGTAGTTTATGTTGCTGTTTGCATTTCTCCTTTGTTAAAGTCCAAAATGCCATAAACACTAGCCCACAGTGATGAAGGCTCTAGATAGGCACCAGCTTGACGTCTCCATGACAATTGAGTTGTAGAGGTATTGTCTTAGACGGTACTGTTGGTGTGTGGAGAGCAACCAGTAGCCTTGGCAATAATCTGGATTGTTTGGTGGGTTCCCATTTTGGACCCCCTTTGACCAACAATCCAGTTAGATGTAATCTATTCCCTGGACTGGAAGCTTCATTGGTGATGACAGATGTCCAGTTGGGGCTCTGTCTACTTCATTATGTGTAGATTTCATTTGGATTGCCTTCACATGTGCATATGTTTAGGAAGCTTTTCCTGAATTAATTTCCATATGACTCCTCAAATGTCCCTTAGTTTTAGCTGATTCTCTTATTCTCTCCATGCCTCACCCATGTTCTCTCCTTCCCCATTTGATCCTCCTATTCTAATCACCACCCAAGCCCCTGTCTATTTGTATCTATTTTAGTTCCCCTTTCTAGGAATATTCCTACACACATACACACACACACACACACACACACACACACACACACACACACACACCCATACACTACATCCCTTACTCTATACTCTATCTCTTACTCTGATCCTAACTGTTGTTGCTATAAGGATTGTAGCTTGTGTATCAATGACTTAATTTAACACCTGCATAAAAGCAAATGCATGACATATTTGTCCTTCTGAGTCTGGGTTGCCTCTCTTCCCTAGTTCCATCCATTTACCTGTCAATTTCATGATTTTAATACATTTTAATAGCTGAGTAATACTCTATTGTATAAATGTACCTCTTCTTCTTTATCTATTCATATACTGATGAATATCTATCTTTTTTTTATTTCTGCCTGCTATGAATAGAGCTGATATAAACATGGTTGAACAAGTATCTCTGTGATAGAATGAAACATCCTTTGGGTAGACATCCTAGAGTGGTATAGCTGAATCTTGATGTTGGTCAGTTTCAGTCTTCCTGAGGAACCACCACACTGATTTCCATAGTTATTGTACAAGTATACAGTCCTACCAGCAAGAGATGAGTATTCTCTTTATTCTACTTCCCCACCAGCATAAGGTGATATTTGTTTTATTGATCTTTGCATTCTGACAGATATAAGATGAAATCTCAAGGTAGTCTTGATTTGCATTTTCCTGATGACTAAGGATGATGAACATTTATTTAAGTGTATCTCAGATGAATTGATTTCTTCTTTTGAGAATTCTCTGCTTAAATAATCTGTACCCTATTTTAATTCAGGTATTTCTTGTCTTGATGTTCCATTTGGGGGGGGAGTTATTTATATATATAACTATTAGCCCTCTTTAGCCCTCTTTCAGAAGTGTACTTGATTTTTTAAAAAGTTGTTCCATTCTGTAGGTTCCCACTTTGTCTTAATCATGGTATCCTTTGCCACGCAAAAGCTTTTCATTTCATGAGGTACCACTTATTAATCATTATTTCTATTTCCTGTGCTATAAGTGTTTTGTTCAGAAAGTCTTTTCCAGTGTCAAAGCATTCAAGGATATTTCCCACTTTCTCTTTTGCCAGATTCAGTGTATCAGACCTTATATTGAGGTCTTTGATCCATTTGGAGGTGAGTCTTGCACAGGGTGATTAGTACGGATCCTGTTTTATTCTTCTATTTGCAGACATCTACTCTGTCCAGCACTATTTGTTGAAGATGCTGTCTTTTTTTTCCAGTGTGTGTTTCTGGTTGTTTGTTTGTTTGTTTTGTCAAAAATTGGATTATTGTAGGTGTGTGGATTTATGTCCAGAACTTTAATTGTATTCCACTGATCTACATGTCTATTTTTTGTGCTAATACCATACTGATTTTATTATTATAGCTCTATAGTACAAATTGAAGTCAGAGATGGTGGTACTTCTAGAAGTTATTTTATCATTCAGGGTTGTTTTAGCTACTCTGTGGTTTTTATATTTTCATATGATGCTGAAAATTATTCTTTAAATTTCTGTGAAATTTTTTGTTGGAATTTTGATGGGGGTTGCTTTGATCTGTAGATTGTTTTCAGAAGGATGGCCATTCTTACTATATTAATCCTACTTATCCATGTGCATAGGTCTTTTCTTCTTCTGATATCATCTTAAAATTCTTTGCCTTATATTTCAATGTTTTAAAGATGGACATGATTTTAAATAATACTCTCTCTGATGAAGAATTTCAAGTGCCTCCCCAAATCTTGGGTAGTATTAAACTCTATAGACTTTTCATAAAGAGGTAGCATTTTTTTTAATTTTTTTATAGACAAACCGAATGGAAAGTTGAGAAACAACATTTAATATGCCTGATCCTACATCAGCATTATATCCTGAAAAGATGGTCCCTAATCCATTTCTGCTTTCCATTTTGAGAAAAGTGAAGAAAAAGAGAAAGAAAAGAAGCCATTGAGTGCCTCTATCTGCCCGGAGTATGAAGACACAGGAATGGGGGATGAAGGACATGAAAATCATGGAACATGATACTTTCCCTGTTTGCTCATCTTGATCATAAACAGAAACAAAGAGAAAATATTCTTCCACCTCTTTTTTCCTTTGAAACAAAGCACTGATTG
Organism: Mus caroli; assembly: GCF_978045245.1. Lineage (NCBI taxonomy): Eukaryota > Metazoa > Chordata > Mammalia > Rodentia > Muridae > Mus > Mus caroli. The sequence goes on from NW_028227266.1 coordinate 81,273,550, forward strand.
GCTTCTCTAGAATGTGTGACAACTGATTTGGACAACTAAAAAGACTCTGCTAAAGTATCCTGTTTTGAAAAACACACTAGAGTTAGATTAGTTCATCTCATTAGCCACATAAAAAGCTTCAAATTGATACTATAAGCTCACCTATAGTGAATCACCTATGGAAGCCACTGCAAGGATGCACTAGTGAGGACCAGCCCTTGTGTACTGATGTTCTGCAGGTACTAAAATGTTCCAGTGGGTTTCTAATGAAGCAAGTAAAACAGCATGTTACATTTTATTAATGATCATATTTCCTAGACAGAGTAACTAGAGCAACCAGGTCACAGAGAACTCTCAGTTAATGAGAAATTCAAAGCTAATTCTGCCCACTGCCCATTCACTAAATTCCCATTCACTTCTTTTTATTTATATCTCTTTGAAATGTTTATGCAAAAATAAGATGTTTCCCACAAATTTATTTTTATCAGGACACATGGATCCAAATTGTCCTACCCAATACACACAGAACTCTAGAACACAGGACTCATAATCACATTGTGTAAAATACTTAATTCCATTAATAATAATAGTAAGCAGTATAGAGTAAGACATGCCAACATAAAGTGTGAAGTAGACCAAAGACAGCACAAAGAAGAAACAGCTAAGCAAACACAAAGTCAAGAATTTGGGTCGTCATGTTTGTTAGTTGTGTGTGTGTGTGTGTGTGTGTGTGTGTGTGTGTGTGTGTGTTCCTCCCTGTTCTTTGCTGTTCATGTCGTTTTGGGTACACGCATATGTGGAGAGCAGAAATCAACCGTAAGTATCACTTCTTTGAAGATAACCCAGTTGATTTTTAGGACAAGGTTTTTCACTAGGACAAGGGGATAGCTGATTAAGCCAGGCTAGCTAGCTTGTGAGCCCAAGGGACTCACCTGCCTCTGCTTTCCTGGGGCTTGGATTATATGTGCTACCATGCCTCATTTTTCCATGAATTGCAGTGGAGGAGGATCAAAGCCAGGATTTCATGCTTGCATGGTAAGCACTCTACAGACAGAACCATCTCCCCAGCCTCTGTTTTGCTTTTTTATTGGCTATTTTATCTGTTTACATTCCAGATGCTATCCTTTTTCCAGGTTTCCCCTCCAGAAACCCCCAATCTCTTCCCCCTCCTCCTGCTTCTATAAGGGTGCTTCCCCACCCACCCACTCCCTTTTCCCCACCCTGACAGTTCCCTACACTGGGACATGAGCCTTCACAGGACCAAAGGTCTCTCCTCCCATTGATGTTCTACAAGGCCATCCTCTGCTACATATGTGATTGGAGTCATGGGTCCCTCCATGTGTATTCTTTGGTTGGTGGTTTATAGTTCCTGGGAGCTCTAGAGGGTCTGGTTGGTTGATATTGTCGTTCTGTCTATGGGTTGCAAAACTTTTAAGCTCCTTCAGTCTTTTCTTTAATTCCTCCACTGGGGACTCTGGGCTCAGTCCAATGGTTGGCTTCAAGCATCTGCCTCTGTATTTGCCAGGCTCTGGCAGAGCCTCTCAGGAGACAGCTATATCAGGCTTCTATCAGCAAGCACTTCTTAGCATCCCCAACAGTACCTGGGTTTGGTGTCTGTATATGGGATAGCCTTTCCTTCAGTCTCTGTTCTATACTTTGTCTCCATATTTCCTCCCTTGATTATTTTGTTCCCCCTTCTATAAAGGACTGAAGTTTTCACACTTTAGTCTTCCTTCTTCTTGAGCTTCATGTGGTCTGTGACATACCACTTAGCTTATAAATACTGTCTAAATAAATAGCTGTCATGTATGCTGTTATTCCTGTGTGTCACCTCACTTCTTGCCTTTCAAATTCCATCAGTTCTGTCTATTTCTGAAATAGGTACTGACCCCATCAGATTGTGTCAGTGTACCTATGGACAGACCATCCTAAGCATCATCTCAGCTAAACAAAACAAACACCTTTCACTATACAATAACACCTTCCACAGCAATGTCTTCCATTCCAATCATATGCTACGTAGACATCACTTTTTGATGCCTTTGCACTGTGATTTAAGTATTAACTATCCCCCAAAGTGTTCATATACTGAAGGCTTGATCCAACAATAGTGTTCAGATGTGACTTGGTCTCAGAGCTTCTAATTTGGACTAGTATACTGGTATATTTATAGCTGAATAGACAACTAGATGAGAGAGGGAGGAAGATAGAGGAGACATGAATAACATATGACCTCACTTTCTCTTCTAACTACCAAAAGATTAATAGTTTTGTGAGGATGCTCTATGTTGTGATATTCTGCCTTAGTATAGCCTAAGAATAGTACAGTCAATTGACCTTTGAAATAATGAGCCAAAATAAATCTTGTCTCCTTTAATTTGTCTATATTAGGTTTTTGTCAAAGCAATGCAAAGCTAACTAGTACATATTGTGAACAATGAGATTTGAATATTAACATGTTTGTTCATTCGTAGGATAGAAACCATACAGTTGGTTAAACAGAAGAAGATCCATATAAACAATAAACAAACCATGATAATATAGTAGCTATAAAATATGGAGAAATGACATATGGTATATTAAAGTTAAAGGAAGTTACTCAAGAAAGATTGAATGTGGAAAGGATACAGGATGAGGTTCAGAATTTATTGGAAAGGGTATACTTATAATTATTTTAGCAAAGAGGAAACTAGAAAGATCAACTTGGTTGCACAGCCTAGAGTTAAGCCCCAGTCTTTAGATAAGCAGAAAGCAACTGTTTAGCATGGAGACTATGAGGTGATCAGGACTCATTAGTGTGGCTATATGGAAGAGATCAGACCCATGCAGGTCCTGGAGTGTAGTGGAAATGCCTTTGAGCATGTGCAAGCAGAAAGACTTTCTACACTACTACATCCCAAATTGAGGGGGATTCTGAAACATGGTCACCAGCCTGCATCTGCAAAGTGAACAGTGACTCTGACTCTATGGCTACAACTCACATCCACTACTGCTGAACTCTCCCATCCCCACCTGACCCCGGTCCAATAGCAAAAGACTGAAGAGCCCTCTCTCTTGCATAATAATGTCCTTGCTGCTCTCTCTCTCTCTACTGAGCAATCTTAGCATCATCTTAACTGTGAAAGAGAGATGCCAAAAGAAATCCCTCTGTTATCACAGGACATATACTGAAGGATAAACTGGAAGCTTCGTGGTAATAAATAAATAATAAAGGCACCAGCAGTGCTCTGAAGGAACAATCCCTGGGTGCTTGTTTTTGTGCTGACAGGTGGAAACACTTTCCAGTTAGAACACTGCACAATCTCCAAGAGCTGTCTCTTCAGAACACACATTTCTCCAGCTGCTACCTCATCATCAACTCTCAAGTTTGAGGTCAGGGCGGATATAAACATATAAGATTTGGGAACACCTTTCACAAATACATCTCAAAAGATTTCCTAGATCCCCCAGCTTTCCTAAACATCAACAATACTTTGCCAGCAGTGTAATGAGGAAAGTTAGTAAATGTACTTCCAGATACCAGCTCTGATAGCTGTGTCATTCCTGAAGTATTAAGGACACATTGGCTTTCCAAAATAAACATGTTTCTAAAATGTGTAACATTTAAGTGACTGCTTTGTTCTCACTTAGGAATCATGTTTATCATATTGATTACTATAGTCATTCCAGTGGTATAAATGCCTCTATCATTTTGAACTATAGGTCAAAAGACTTTCAACATCAGCAAAAGTGCACACTCCTCCAAACTCCAGTAACAATGATGGTAACCATCACAGTGAACACTACAATCCAGGGAATGCTAGTACTGTCTCTAACAAATGCCCTTGCAACTAAAGTCATAAGCAGAGATAATTTGTTATTTCTAATTCAAGATTTTAGAAATTGACTGTTCAAGGTAGCACTGCTAGTGCAGGCTTCTAACCCCAGCTACTCCAGGGACTGAGGCAAGAGAATCACAAGTTCAAGGACTGCCTGGGGAGCATAGGAAGACTCTGTCTCAAGATTACAAAGGAAATGAAGCCTAGGAATCCAGCCCAGGGGTAGAAGGCTCACCTAGTGTATGAGGTCCTGGGTTCACTCCTGAGTTTCAATAACAACAACAAACAAAAGAAAGAAAGAAAAGAAAAGGAGAGAAGAGAAGAGAAGAGAAGAGAAGAGAAGAGAAGAGAAGACAAGACAAGAGAAGACAAGAGAAGACAAGAGAAGACAAGAGAAGACAAGAGAAGACAGGAGAAGACAAGAGAAGAGAAGAGAAGAGAAGAGGAGACCTTTTTTTTTTTTTTGAGGAAATCAGGTTAATCTTTCATGTATCATCTTTGCCATCTTTCCAAAAAATGAATCTCCTTGGCAATTATCAGACTGCTCTGAGGCACTAAGAGTGGAAAATAAAAATAAAGGTGAGTCTTACTTATTTACTCTTTAACATAAAACTCTTTTATGTATGTATAGCTATCTTTCTTCAGAAGGAAATAAACACACACAGACACACACACACACACACACACACACACAAGGAAAGAAAAGGTTACTCTGCAAGTCTGAAATTCAGGGACAACCCAAAGGTCCAAGTCTTCACGTGTATTAAATATTCCTCACAACACAACCTGAGGAAACAGTACTAATGAAACTTCCAGAACACTGGAGTGCAAGTGAAGTGCTTCTCCCCAACAGGAAAAGGCATCAGGAAAGAAAATCATCAGTTAATAAAAGGAAGCTCCCGTATCAGAGTTTTCAAAACTAATCCTGATTATACTGTGCTTCCTCGAGGATCCCCTTAGCTCATTTATGAATATATTTCCTTAAAACAATTCTCACTTTTGTTTTTTATCCAGGCATAGTTTATGGAGGAAGATTTGAATTCCCTTTGAGAAAGTTTTAGTAAATTGCTTTTTACTGCCCAAAGAATGTCTGGAAAACTGGGTGAGTGTTAAATTACTTTCGTACCTTAAGATTTTTACATTTTCGACTATTAATTTTTTAAGGTTGTCAGAATCTGTATTTTCTTACAGCCCCAGAAACCCAATGTATAAACGCATGCAACAAACCTGTGTTTTTATCAGTTATACTGTATGTAAAGCTTGATGTTAAGTTGTGCTCAAGGAACAGCATGATGTTTAGATTTAATGTAAAAGTGAGTTCCTGTCAACTATTAAAAGGCCAATCTTTTTCAAATAAACTGCCAAAAATCAACTGTCCTTTGAAAATGATCAATATTGATCATCAAATTGACAGGACTTAAAATCACCTAGGAGACAAACCTCTGAGCATCATGATGTATGCATGTGTGCGCGCACATGCACACACAAACAATAAGACCTCACATATAATATATGTTTTGAGATATAATAAAAGGCCAAATTTGAGTTTTTCTCTTTTCTCAGTATTTGTGCATAAAATCACTAAGATGAAGCTTTTGTAAGGCATGTTAAGATATCTAAGCTACCAGGACTTCACTGAAATCTATGAGCTGTCAATTTCCTTGACTGTCCTCACCCTTCAGTCTCAGGGAGGAACACACAAGTTCTCATTTTAAAGAGCACCTTTTGAGAGGCACAGAGAAGGCTGAAATTTAGGAGACAAAGTGTTTTGTGACTGCCACCTCAATTGTTAGTCAAGTGTATACTACACCTTGTCATGAAGACAAGAGGACCTAAGTGGGTAACTTTTCTTGCTGTGACAAAACACTCAGCTAAAGCAATCTTAGGAAGAAAAGCTGAAGGGGATACAGTCTACCACTATGAGAAAGGCATAGCAGCTAGTACGTGTGCATGTGGCCATGTGCATGCACTTCTTTATTTAGGACACATGGGGATGAACTCTGATGCTCAGATCACTATTTCTTTCCAGCCAGTTCAGTGTACTAGGCCATGAACTGGCATCTCACATATTTGTAGTCAGTCTTCTCACCTCAGTTAACACATTCTAGAAACTCTCACAGACATGCTTAGTGGTGTGTCCCAACACTGATTCTGTATCCTGCCAGATGAAGAATCAGCATTAACCATAACAGAAGGATGGAGCAGGGAATGAGGGAGCTTTGCTCTAGCTGACAACCAGGTGTTTGTTTCCTATGGAATAGACACAAAGGGCATATAGAGGAGAAAGCCATTTCCAAAGAGATGCAAGCCAGCAGGTATTCTGGTGAGATGAGTCTTGAGAGACCAAAGTAATTGAAGTATCAACTACAACTGAGATCTGCAAATTCAACAACCTAGGAAAAGGATCCACAAAAGAAAGTCAATGTCTGTACACTTGCCCCACTTCAGAACATTTTAACAAATAACAGAAGCTCCAAAACAGCACAGTCATAAGTAAAAGGCTTTTGCTTTCTTAACCTGTGTCCATTCTCCACTCTTCCTAATACTAGAACCAGTAAATGAGGTTCTGAAACTAACAGAAGAGACTTCTAGGCCTTTCAATTCCTGAAAAAAAAAAACTAGACAATTTTTGTTTGTTCATATTTACCACATAAAAGTGTGGATGTGTTCTTTAAAAAAAAAAAGAGTCGTTGGGTTATTTTCTTTTTTTGAGAACATTATAGTGTAAATTTACGTAAGCCTAGATGATGAAGTCAACTATGTAGTATATATGTGTGTGATATGGTCATTTGCTCCTAGAAAACTTGAGAAAAAATAGTATGATTAAATCAAAGGTGAGGGGAAATGATGTGATCAAAAAGGTTGTAAGATCAAGACAGATACTGTTGGCAAAACTTTCACTGTGAAACTTCATACTAACACACACACATACACACACACATACGCACACACACACACATGAACACTATAAGCTAATAATTGTAGTATACTGGCAGATACATAAGCCAGCACTATATATGTTAGATACCATTAGCTAGAACTCTGTGATGTGTGCAAATGTACTTGTTTTCCTTTGATATGACTGGCAGCACAGAGAGTTTGCTTGCACTAACAACACAGATGGGAATAATGTGTTCTGCCAGGATGCGATGGCTGGCATGGCACCAATCAGGAATAGGAGTTCTTACATTCTTTTATGTTCTTTGTAATCTTTGAAAAATTGTATGTGTTCTGTTATTACCTAAAGTTTTACCTTATGACAAGTTACACCAAAACTACTTGGAAAGTGGAATGAAGAAATGTAGCTAAATGTGGAAGAAAGTATCAGTTTTGGTAATACCTTCATGGGAATAATAAAATTCCTCCAAATTATGGTTTAATGAAATATGAATATCCATAATATAAACTCTAATCTCTGGGGCATCTTGCATCTTTTCAGGAAACCAGTGGGTACATCACACTCAAATCCAGACCTCACCACTAAGTAATCTACATAATATCTACTACACCAATACACACTAATATAAGAACAAACAAAAAAGAAAGACTTCATATGTCCCCAGCATCCATTCCTGTGTGCCATGTGCTCTGTGTTCCTGTTTGGGAAACATGTCAATGCACACTACCATATTGATGAGAAGGATTTCCTTGCAGGAGTAAGATCCTCAGACAAAGACTAGATAGCAAAGAGCACACAAGTTGTATGAAGCTAGAAGAACTAAGAAGAATTTTTCTACCTCTGAGTCCAAAGGTTGAAATAGGCCCTTTCCTGCCCTTTAACACGATAACACTTCCACATACCATCAGTGTAAGAATGTGTCTGGAAGTGTCTGTGCCTGACTGATAGGGGCACTGTCCTCCTTCTTATAGAGCCAAAGTTTATAAAAAGTAGAAGGTGGAAAATGCATCTTCCTTTGAGGAATGAAGGGTTCCCATAACCTTACTGACAGCCTTTTAACATGTGCACGAGAATAGACAAGACTTCTTTGAACTGGAGGAGGTGATTTGCCTGAAGTCACAGAACAGCTTTCTTCTTGGCTTCCCACTCTATGAACATCTGATGTTAGCTAATAAAATTCAATCCCATCAGCCATGAGTACAGTCATTCTGGCTTTGCAGTGTCTTCTGAGCATCCTAAGAACACTTGACTCTTCACAAGTATAGAGATACCATGAGTAAATTCATAGAAGAAAGTCAGTCAATTCTGGTGTGTGACAGAACTAAAGTGATTAATTTAAATGATGCCTTTATGAAATATGTAATCAATCTGCTCAAAATAACACAAAGTGAAAGTGAAAGACTTTGAGTGATTTACATATAGCAAACACAATGGCAATGATAACACACCTAAGTGTTGAGTGCTTGTCATAAACAGGTGGTGGAGTGAAGCACTTAATAAACTCTATATATACTTTACATAATAACAGTAACTATAGAGACTGCCACTTTACCATTTTTAGGAGATAAAAGGGTTTAATGATTGTAATCACTTATGCAGGGGGTTGTATAACGCAGTAGATGAAATATTGCAATGTAGTTCTCTTGCCTTTATCCCAACGTGCTTCTCACATGAAAGAGAGGCAATATGGGTTGTAATTTCTGTACCATTTTATTAGCACATGAAATAAAATAAGCCCTGCAGGGCAAGGATAGAGTGTTTGCCTAGCATATGAGCTGCCCTGGGTTCCATCACCAACAACACATTAAAAATGAGAAGAAACAAAAGGAAAGAAAAATAGCATGTTGTGTGTTTGTGATATAAGCAGAATGCATCCCCAGAATAATTATTTTCTTGTTACAAACTACTATGCAAATATAATGGGCTACTCTGAGATTGCTTAAACTATGAAAGCGACAAAATATGACTCTGTAAATAGACCTTTATTGACCATTGAGGCACTTTTGTGAAAGTGTTATTAAGATAGTACCTTAAAATTCAAGCCTACTTCTTACACTAAACAAATATTTCTGTGCAAATAAAAGAGAAGGCTTCATTTTTTTTAAGTGTGTAATAGAAGTTTTGCTTGAATTAAGCCAAAAATTTTAAGAGGTGATGTTTAGACACAGTGTCCCTCTATGTGTCTATGCACATAGACACATAGCATAGCAAGTGCCTTTTGCTTTCTGTTGTGCACATGTCTGTATGCTGTGTTCTCACTGAGATCAGAGTACCTTGTACCTTAGAGAATTAAAAATTAAGGATTGCTTTATCTAATTCCTAAAGATTCAGAAGACAATTAATGACAAAGAAAAAAAAGCAGATTATGAATGACTAGAAATGTTTTTGTTGACAACTTTTAGAGCTACCGTGGCCAGAGCCACGGTCTTGAGTTCATAAAATCCAAAGCATGTTCTTGAAGTGCATATGACACAACAGTGAAAAGAAATAAGAAACTTTGCTCCGGGTTGTCGTGTGCTTTCCAGTTCCCCTTTTTGCATGTCCCTTAGGACATGCTCAGAGTTTTTGTAACCACTGGTACCCTGGAGTGCTATCTCCTTAGAGGACTACCAGAGCCAGAGAATCCTAAGAGACACAGTGCTGAGCTTGCCCATGGATCTACACACACCCCCATTCCTTTTTTATCCCCACTTTCATGCATCTTCAGAGAGCACATTGGAAGTCAAGGTTACACTGAGACTCACAAAAAACAAACCACTCCTGAGGGGCTGAATCAGAACTGACCCACAGGTCAGTGCCCTTGTAGCTCTGAAGAGGCTCTGGGCTCAGCTGCAGATGACCTGAACTAATTCTTGTTCCACTACCAAACCCCAAGCAGACATAAGATTCCATAGTGAGATGAAAATTATTTCCTTGAGAAGACTTTTCCCAAGACCCTGGAACAGCTTTGTTGTTGTTGTTGCTGCTGCTGCTGCTGCTGCTGTTGCTGCTGTTGCTGCTGCTGCTGCTGCTGTGACAAAACAGCAGAATCAAGGATCGAGGGATTGGGTGGATAGCCAATTGTCCAAAGAAGCTTACCAAGTGTTTCTTCATCCTTACCCGGACATATACCAGAGTTTTCCTCCTTCATTTTATTATTAAGTGACTGAACTTGGTTCAGAATATGAGACCGGACATGCACCCTGCATCTGTGTGTTTCCCCAATGCACTCTCCTTCTGCATGAATGGATCAAGCTGAGCTGTCATGTCTGTCTGAATCCCATTGTCCTGCAAGGCTTCGGCCTGTCTTACAGAGAGCTTTGGAATCTTCCTGAAACTGCCAGACTCTACCTCTTCCTGGGATGAAGCACACAATAACATATCAAGACGGAGCCCTGCAGAGGTCAGTGAGTGTCAATTCATACTTCAAAGGAGATCTTGTTTGGGAAGACATATCATATGCCCATCAAGCATCCATCTACCACAAGCTCAGATGCAGATTGGGCCTTGATTCTCCTCCACAGATTTGCTGGGATGCTTTAAACCCTCCTAACCTCAGGCTGGTTCGAATTTGATTGCTAAGGTTTCAGAGGAACAGCTGAGCAGTCAGCTGCAGTCACTGTGTCATTTGAGCATTTAAATAGCAAAACATTTATTTTTCCTTCTCTCCTTTGATCTTTTCCCTGATAACAAAGGAATTGCTTAGGTGGAAAGGGAGACAAAGATTGAAGGGCACTGCTGCTCCCTCTGGGGAAATCTCTGTGCAAACAGGGGCACTGTCACACCTGGCCTTCCCAAACTGTGCTTCTTGCCCTTTATTATAAAAGAGTTGCCTGCTTTAGGGTTATATGCATCATGGAGAACACTCATCTGCATCTTCTTAAGCATCCGGGACATTTTTTTTTATTCTTCCAAGAAAACATATTGGAATAGAGACACATAGGCTGAGTTTACATCCAAGCTCTGGTAATCCCTATGCCCCTTAACCTTTCTCTGACTTGGCTGATAATCTTATAATCATGGTCATCCAATGTCCTTAATAAGATGGGCAGAATGAACTGATGCATGCAGAACATTAGATCAGTCAGTGGCAAAGCCTTAGGCTCACCAATGTTGACCATTACTTATTAAAATAATCTGCCTTGGATGATACACTTTAAAAATAAGAGGTTGTGTTAAACTCTAAATTTCATTACCTTTGCAGCCACCCATCATCAGGACACACCTTGTAATGCACAAAAGTAACCTGCAAGCCCCCACCCGCCTTACTGGGTAAGTTCCTGGAATGCTGGTAATTGTAATTCTTCGGAAATAAGAATGCCTCATGGCATTCAGTGGCCTATACATTTGTCCTCATAAGCCCCTGCAACACATGGATCAAGGCCATGTTTGGGCTGGGAAATTCCAGGGAATAGGCCTAACCAAAGTCCATCTCTTGGTCAGTATGTAATACTTAATAAAATCTTGCTTAAAATTGGCCCAAAATGGTAGAGTTTTTTTTTCTGGTGAATCACAGGATTAACAATCTCCCTCAACAATCTGGTCTGGGAGTTACCATCTTGGGGAAATGACTTTTTCTTGGAAGTTAGTTTCTCTAATGGAAAATTCAGACAATAGTGAAAAGAACCTCATAAGACAGATTGCTAGCAAACAGGAAACAGGATGGAACCTGACATTGAGCTGCAAGAGCTCTCAATAAGAAAGAATAATACCCAGTAGGAAGTTGATGATCAACTGATATCTAGCCTTATGTCTTTGAAAGTCAGCCATAGGACTGGCTGGAAAATCAAAAGAAAGTTAGGTTAGAAAGGAACACATTCAAATATAAATGTAGCGGGGCATGGTGGTGCACACCTTTAATCCCAGCACTTGGGAGGCAGAGGCAGGCGGATTTCTGAGTTCAAGGCTAGCCTGGTCTACAAAGTGAGTTCCAGGACAGCCAGAGAAACCCTGTCTCAACAACAACAACAAAAAAAGACTCTGTGTGTGTGTGTGTCTATGTATGTAATTAAAGTATTAGAGCTAAGGGAATTTTTCCATTTTTTTGTTTGCAATGTAAAGTCCTTCCTCTATGTGCAGTGTCCCTTAATCTTAGCAGTAAGGTTAAACAAGATGTTAGAAAATTAGTAGTTAAGTACTGTCTTCAGAAGAGCCAGGTTCCTCATTAGAGAGGAAAGTTGATTAAGTTATAGAAGAAAGAACAAAGGAGAGGGGCTGCTCTGGTCCAGGACATTGGATGAGCTGGAATTACTCCTCCTTATCTCATCTGGATTCTCCTCTGCCCCTCCCTCTCAGAGAAACTCATTCAGACACCACATAAGGGATGACCTAACTTGAGACAAGCTGGTCCAACATTTAGCAGATGGCTAATTCACAGAAGTCAGAAAAGGAATAAGAACAAGAGGCAGACAGGCATTGTTTGCCACCCAAAAATCAAGTTCAAACCTAGGTCAGACCTACTATGGTCAAGAGAGATTTTAGGAGAGGCTTAGATGTCCAGAGTTTCTCAATACTTTCTGTCATTAGAATCATCCAGGGTTCTTATTGAACTCTGGATTCTCCGTTCAGTAGAACTAGGTGAGCCTGAGAGTCTATATTTCTTGCATACCCCCAGATCCTGCTACCACTGCTGTTCCAGGGATAACACCAGATAAAGCAGGATGCCAGTGACACAGGAGAATTCCTCAGAGAGGAAGAATTTGCACAGGGACATGATCTTAATCTAAGAGATGTTAAAAGTAAAAGAGATGTTAAGGGTAAGAATGGACTTATTGCTAATTATATTCAGAACATTCCAGTGGGCAACTTCTTCTTCTTCTTTCAAGAAGTAAGATATTAGGCTTCCTTGTGATTTATTTTTCAAGTTCTCTGGCCAACAAAGACCCCAAACGTGCTTAGAATAAGTCTTCCAGGCATGTTGCAGGTTCCCCTGGGGGTTCATGTCACTCAGTCTTCCTACTGGCTATAAATATTAGATCAACTCCAAGGTCTGCATCAACCTCCAGGCAAAGCAAGGCACCCAGATGTGACATGGTAGAGTGTGATTCGATAATCACTAAAAATGGATCTCACTCTATCCTGCACCATTGGAGGTCTCTCTTATGGGAGATTTTGGTCTTTGTGATTTTTTTTTAAATAAAAGTAATGCAAGAGTCAGAGTGAGGTAGAACTGTATATTCACAGAGTAGTGGAGAAGACATTTTTGTAGAGGCATGATGATGGGAAGCAGTTTAAATAAGGCATCCCATTAAGTAAAGGGGAACCATCCCACAAACCTGTTTTTAACAATCTGTGTGATTCCCAGGGGAAAAGAGCAGCACTGGATCTGGAGGATGGGGTGGCAGATAGGGGTGGGGCTGGGAGGAGTAGAAGGAGGAGAAATAATGATTGGGATGTGTTGTTTGAAAGAAGAGTAAATAAAAAGAAAAAACAAAATAAACAAAAAGAATCTGCATGAGTCCATGAATTTTTCTTTTATGGGAAATAGACGAAACTTAATTATTTTTTAACCTTAAAGACATAACGTGATCATTTTGAACAACGGAAAAGATTTGTAATAAGATGTGAGCTTCCCTTTCCCCCTCCCCTTCAAGCCTACATGTTTGTTTTGTTACAACTATCCTCTTCTAAAACAATCTCTTAAGCCGGGCGTGGTGGCGCACGCCTTTAATCCCAGCACTCGGGAGGCAGAGGCAGGCGGATTTCTGAGTTCGAGGCCAGCCTGGTCTACAAAGTGAGTGCCAGGACAGCCAAGGCTACACAGAGAAACCCTGTCTCGAAAAACCAAAAAAAAAAAAAAAAAAAAAAAAAAAAAAAACAATCTCTTGGCATCATGGCCTATTGCTTGTCACATACTGTGTTATTTTCTTTAATAAAAATGACCCCCATAAGCTCATAGCTTTGAATGCTTATTCAAGTGGTAACACTACTTGAGGTGTAGGTTTGGCCTTATTAGAGGAAGTGTTTTTACCAAGGGTGGGCTTTTAGATTTCAAAAGTCCAGGACTAGTCCAATGTCTCTCATCCTGCCCATATGTAGAACTCTCAGCTACTTCTTCAGCACTATATCTGCCTGCATGCCGCCATGTTTCCTGCCACAGATAACAGCCCAAACCTCTAAATATGTAGTCAAGCCTCAGTTAAATGATTTCTTTTATAAGAGTTGCTATGGTCATGGTGTCTCTTCACAGAAATAGCACAAAGTCTAAAACACATGTTAACCTGGCCCATTATCTCAAAAGGTCAGGAGTCTTTACTTCCTGGTTCATCAAAAACCTTAAGGAAGGTTTAATATGTAAGCAGCACTAAAAGGAGATTGGAAGTCACAAGTGGGTAGATGATTCAACAGTGAGGAGCACTCATTGCTCTTGCAGAGGACCTGGATTTGGTTCCTAGAACCAACAGCAGGATGTTCAATCTAGAGTTAGTTATAACCACCTGTGACTCTAGGTCCAGGATAGCCAACTCCCTTTTTCTTACCATCATAGGTACCTGCCCTTGTGTGGTACACATACACATACTCAGACAGACACAGACACAGACACAGATATACAAAATAAAAAATAAATGAGTTTAAAAAAAAAAAAAGCTTCAGGGATGGGGAAAGGATTGTGGAAGGGAGGTGACCACGAGAAGGGCAGTGAGCAGGATGTAAAATGAATAAATAATAATTTTAAAAAGGCTATGACTAGCTTCTTACACACACACACACACACACACACACACACACTTCTAAAAATGCTTCAAATCTTCTAAATCCAAAGCTCTGATCAAACGAAGTGAGACCATAAGATGACACAGGTATGCAGAAAGATTAAATTTTGACTTTATGCATTGAAGCTGCTGGATGGCTAAGAGGATCCGCGCTTTAACAGGCTTTACCGGTTAGCCAGCCTCACTAACGTGAATTGCAAAGATATTTAGAACTCAAGCAGAATAAACATTAAGAGTTGTATTAAGTCAGTTCAGAGCAAATGATTTAACAGCAGAGCAGCAGAGGCAGATGAGGATAAGCCTCTACAATCAACAAAAGCCTGCCTTATTTTTAATTTCTCTGGACTTACTAATCTCAGAAGACAAAGTCGCAATAGTATTCCAAGTATTCATGGCAAAGCACACAGCACCAAGGGCCCTGCCATGCACACACCATGCAAGGGGTAAGGGAAGAGAGCTCTGAGCAGCAGCCATAGCTGGTATCACACCCAGCAGGACAACATGAGAGGCTTAGTTGGCGTCACTATCTCCTGCACTCAGTGCAGCCTGTCTTAGTGCATAGCTTCATGTCTCAGGCCTGCTTTGATTCCCCCAAAGCTCCTCATTTAATTATCCTCCCATGCTGATGCCTAAGGGAGCTGCATCCGCTTACA
This sequence comes from Mus caroli, assembly GCF_978045245.1. Classification (NCBI taxonomy): domain Eukaryota; kingdom Metazoa; phylum Chordata; class Mammalia; order Rodentia; family Muridae; genus Mus; species Mus caroli. The sequence goes on from NW_028227266.1 coordinate 81,288,590, forward strand.
GAGCTGGAGAAATGTGCTTTTTATTACTGCATTCATCTCACAGTAATCCATTTAATAATAACAATCATCGTACCATCTTGAACTTAAACGCCACCTTTAGCTTTACCTTCTCATCTGTCGGTTGCGATTTCTCTGATCGTTTTCCTCTTGATGGCTCCATAGAAAATGGGGAGATGTTGAGGAGAGGATTCTCGAATTATAAGTATTACTTTACAGGATCATTTAGTCAAAGACGGCAATACACAGAACAAATTACTGCAGGCCGTTTTGTGATTTATGGCTTATGTGCCAAACTGCTCATAAAACCCAGGCTCAATAAAAGCCAGAATGCCTTTGAGAAGAGATCATCTGCCACAAACATAGGCCATCAAGAGAATAGAGGGGCACACATTCTCTGTGTGGCACATGGCACAGACAAAAGACCATTAGCTTCAGAGTACAAGAGCCAATGCGATGCAGTGCTGGTTCTGTCCGAAGCAGCTGTGGACTTGAGTGTTTCTCCAGCTCTTTGAAGGCTACTTTCCTTACAGGAGGTCAGAATGCAGATTGCATTTGACTGTGTAAGCATATAGCAGGCACTCCACAAGAAGCAGCTGGCATTTTTGCAACTCTCTAAATTTCCCATATGTCAATTTTATAGCTTTTACAACCTAGCACTCTGAAGAAAATGGCCAGTTTCATTGGATATAGGTGTTATGTGTCTTCTACATAAGGAACAATTAATAAGTGATAAATTGCTTCTCACAATGGGAGAATAAACCTTGGGATAGAATACACATATTATTGACAAACAAACAGAACAAGTCACAGGCTTTCAGTGTTGTGCTTAAAAGTCTAAAATCCTTCAAGGTTAGCCTTTGCACTCAGAACAAAGTCATATATCTAGTCTTTCCCAGATTCTCTAGATCTGCCCTGTATTTCTCTATGGAAGGATCCCCTCTCACCATACCAGCAGCTCTACCCCTGCCAGGTTCCCTAAACACAAGAAAATAATGCTCTTTGGCTGTAGAGCACATGCCTTAACAAATTCTACCTCTTACTATATAGTGCGTAGACAGCTCCCTGTCATTCCAGTCTTGGTGAGAAAACTGTTATCTCCATAGATACTTTTTAAGCTATCCAGTAATAGCCATTGGGTCATTATCTGTGATAAGCTCTTCTTTGTTTTTAATTGTTTTTCTCAAGTATTTTGTCACAGTGACAGAAAGCTGAATAATGCTGCTATTCCTCGGTCCTGGGGAGCAATGTTCATGATTAGCTGAGTACTATCTCCATAATGTTTCTTACATAAGAATATCTATACAATTTGTCACAATGGCAATTAAATGGATAAACATATACAGTGACTGTGAGCCCTTAGTATTATTCTCATTTTGTATGCTTCTCTGAAGAGATAAATGTCAAGAAAGAAATAAGAAAAACTTTATAGTGTTGCATGAAAGCAAACAGTTCTCTGGTAAACACAGATTCTTCCTGCATTGATAATTTGATAAATAATTAGCCTTAGAGCTATTTGCCCATAATTAGGAGAGGAACCCTGTCAGAGTGCAGTAAATTATTACAATAATACAAAAGAGAAAACAGAGGGGGATTGTATTTTTTAAGAAGCATATATCTTAGATATCCAACAATCTTGTGAGGAGACTGCCTTAAATCCTGGCACACAATGAGCTGTTCAGAATTTACTGCTAAAGGCACACATGCTGTATAACACTAAAAACAAAGAGAGTAGGAAGAGGGAGACTTAGGCTGTGCATAGGTCATGAGACTCTACCAGACTGACATGATATCTGCCTTACAAGATTTCTGTTCATTACAAATGTTACTAGTTCACAATCAATTAAAGAATCACTAGATAGAAAACAAATTTTGATGTTAAAAACTGACAACATCCAAGACCAGACAGTAGTTCAGAAAGAATTCCCCAGTTTGTTTCTGTGTGCTCCTATGACAGAGGTGAAAGCGGCCACAGAGATATAATTGACCTGGACTAGACATAAAAAGCCCATGTAATCAATATCCCAGAAAAACATCCTAACTTCTTCACCTCAGTGAATACTTATTTATTACCTGATGTATACAATTTTGCACCTGATTCTCCATCCTTTATCTTGCTTCCCAAGATAGAACTCAGTTTACCCTTTCAAAGAAGTTTCCTACCTTTCAATTTTGACGAAAGAGTCGCTATTCATTGGTTTTGCATCTGATCTTCCATGATGAAAATTCAACCAATATTCCTGAAAGGAAGACCTTTCCTTTTCCTTTTCCTTTTCCTTTTCCTTTTCCTTTTCCTTTTCCTTTTCCTTTGCCTTTGCCTTTGCCTTTGCCTTTGCCTTTGCCTTTGCCTTTGCCTTTGCCTTTGCCTTTGCCTTTGCCTTTGCCTTTGCCTTTGCCTTTGCCTTTGCCTTCTTTGCCTTTGCCTTTCCCTTTTCCCTTTTCCTTTTTCCTTTCCTTTTCCTCTTCCTCTTCCTTTTCCTTTCATTTTAAAGTTGTTTGTTCCTGTTCATTGGCAACCTCTAGGACAATACACAAAATCTATCATCATGCATGTTCCTTTTAGATTTTACTGGAATCTGTACAAAAGACATCAGAACAACAATAAAGATTTATTGTTCACACTGGAGGTCACTTTACAAAGGAATCTTTTCGCTCTCTTTTGAGCCCCATGGTCTATTTGTATAGTTATATTCTGCAGTTCACAGAAATGAATACTCCACTTAGGGAGCTCATCCCTGAGAGAGGCTAATTCTCTTTCTCTCAGCAGTTGTTAGCTGCCTATAGTTCTTTGTTTAGCTGTGGACCCTGTAAGATCTCCCCCTTCTGCATCAATTAGCATGTCTGCTGATATTTCCATTGTCCAAGTCTTGTTTAGGCAGCTGTATTGTTGAAGCATTGTGAGTATGCTTTCCACATCATTTCAAGGAGACACCAATTCACAGCAGACTTCATGGTCCTTTGGCTCTTACAAGCTTTCAAGCCCTTGTTCCCCAATGTTCCCTTAGCCTTATGTGTAGGTGTTGTGCTATAGATATGTCCATTGGAGTTTGGTGCCACACAATCTGTTGATCTCTACATTGGAGCTTGCTGTGGTTTTCTGTATAGTCTTTGTTTGCTTTTTTTTAAAGGCTTCTTTAATGAAGGCTGAGAGTTACACTTATTGTGAGTATATCAGTTAGGAATGATGCTAGACACTAAATTGACAGTAGAAGGTTTCCTTCTAAGATCTACAACCTCACTAGTCCCAGGAAGTTAGCTAAGATTCTAGTGCCAGGTATAATTTCCTTCATAGTAGGTCTTAGGTCCAATGAGACCACGATTGGTTACCACCAAGACATGCATTGAGGCACCATTAGGGATATCTTACTCTGCTTGTCATTGTTAAAGTTCACTGGCATCACAGCTAGGGAGTACTACTGGTTGATCCTTCTCCTGGCAGTTTGACAGTCCTTTCTGATACTACGGAAGCTAGAACTCAGGAAAGAGGCTTCCACGTTAGAGCCAGATCAAATTTCCAAGTCCCATTTCCATAGTATGCTGTGTCTTCATCATGAGGGACTTATCTTCAAGCCCTGAAAGGCAACCATGATCAACAGTCATAATCTATATTGTTTGAAGAGTCATTTGGACTACGCTGACCTTGAATATAGGTATCTCAAGCATAGTCCTGGGGTTATGCTTAGTCTCTGGATGTTGTAGAGAGCATTATCACCTGAAGTGGGAGAAAAAGAACAATAACAAAAAAAAAAAACCGAATCTTCACACAACTTATCAGGAAGATATGTATTTCCTAAAGTATAGTTAAACTGGAATCTGTGAAAAATCATAACATTTCATGATAGATAAATTAAGTAAAATGGGCACACAAAATTATCTTAAATGTATATGGTTAGTTTGGTAGGATCTTCTTTAAGGAACTCAACAGATGTTATATTTGAGGTCGTGGGCTTTTCTGCATATAACAAGTGCAGTGAACAGAATGTTCGCCTGAAGTACATGAGGGAAGAGAGAGACCTGAGGAGAGAAAAGAACAAAATTTCTCAATAACATTTGTACAAAGTATACTGTGAAGTTCCTCATATTTATACATGGCCACAGCTTTGAATGCAAAGATTGTTGACAACCTGGGTTAAAAGATAGTTGAATTTAGCAATAAACCAGAGAGAGCACAGAAGGACATAAAATTGCCTCTTAGTATAGACAAACAAACAAACATAATCACTTTAAAATAGCAGATAAAAGATAATGTGTTGATAAATAAAAGTGAATTAAAGGATATCCATATATATATTAGAATTATGGTCAAGTAAAGTCTCATTGACCCCCCAAACTTTACATAATACTGCCAATGTTATTGATAACTCTCTAGAAATTTATAGTAAGCCCCAACTACTGAGGACATTAATATACTTGAGCCATAAAACATTAGGAACTCTAACTGATATTTAACAGAAAGCTTCATCTCCACTTGTTTGCTTTCATAAGACTTGAAGGCACTGTGCATACTAGTAGAGAAAGAAAAGCAGTCATCAGTCTTACCAACTGTGACTCCTGTAGTCCATAATAATGACTGCCCTGAACGACATGTCCATGGTACAACATCATGGAAGTGAAAATCACTTTCTGATTTAATATATATCCCAATCCACAAAATGAAAGCCATACCTGGCTTACATGTAAATCCAAAGCTTCTTCACACCAAGAAACTAACCACCAGAGTTTAAAGACAGTATACAGAATGGGAAAATGTCTTCCCAACTACACATCTAACAATGGGTTAATATCAAGAAAATATAATTACTATAAAATGTAACTACCATAAAATAACCATTCAATTAATAAGTGAGGTGATGAACTGAATATATAGTTCTCAGAAAAGAAATACAAATGCCCAATAAATGTGGAAGAACAAGAACTAGAATAGGAACAAGAAGAAGAGGAGGAAGATGGAGGAAGTGAATGAGGGGAGAGGATGCAGGAGGAGGAGGAGAAGGTGAAGAAACTGGGCAAAATTTCAACATCTTAGCTACCAGGGAAATGCAGATCAAAACTATTTGCATCTCTACTCTATCATAATGATTATCAAAAAACCTGATGATCAAATTATGAGGAGAATGTAAGGTAAGATGAACTTTATGCATTGGTGGGATTATAAACATGCACAGACACTGTGGAAATAAATATTGAACTTCCTTAAGAAAGTGAAAATAACACTACCATATGACCTAGCTATATCTCTCCTGCATATGGACCTAAAGAAGTCCAATTCAACACCCAACAGAGATACTTTCAAATTCTTGTATATTTCTTAACTATTGACAATAACTAGAAAATAAATTCAGCCTAGATTAATTTTAAGAAGGAATAAAAATGTGACACATAGTGATAAAATATCCAATGTAATTTTGTTAAGCTAAAAAGAGAATAAAATCATGACATTTGCAGGAAACAGAGATAGAATTAGAAATAATTTTGTTAAGGAAAAGAAGCCAGACTCATCATGAAAAAATATTGCAAGTTTTATCTTATATGCCATGGTGGTTTGAATAAAAATGATCCCCTTAGGCCTATAAGGGGTGGCACTATTAGAAGTTGTGGCTTTGTTGAAATAGGTATGGCTTTGTTGGAGGAAATGTGTCACTGGGGGAGAGCTTTGAAGTCTCAGAAGCTCAAACCAGGCCACGTGGGTTAATATTTTCTTCCTGCTGCCTGAGGATCCATATGTAGAACTCTCAGCTTCCTGTCCAGTACCATGTCTGCCTGCATGCCATGCTGCTTCCCAATATGCTAATAATGAAGTAGATCTCTGAGCCTAAAAGCCAGACCCAAGTAAATGTTTTCCTTTATAAGAGTTGATGTAATTATGGTGACTCTTCACAGCCTTAAAGGCCCTAAAGATATATGCATCAACTATATTTAAAATTCTGTGGTGTGTGTGTGTGTGTATACACTGCATTTTTATGTGAGATAGTGTGCATTTGCCATTGTACATATTTGAATCTTTGGAGAATGTGCTCTCTCCTTCCACATTTTTATAAAATAAACAAACAAACAAACAAACTTTCATCCACCCCAGAACTCCCAGGGACTAAGTCATCAACAAAGGAGTACACATGACTCCACTGCATATGTAGCAGAGGATGTCCTTGTCATGCATCAGTGGAAGGAGAGAGAGGTCCTTGGTCCTATGAAGGCTTGATAGATGCCCCAGTGTAGGGGAATCAAGGGTGGAGGAGTGGGAGTAGGTGGGTAGGTGGAGGAACACCCTCATAGAATCCGGGGGAGGAAGGATATGGTAGGGTGTTTCCCAGAGGGAGGGAAACGGGGAAAGGGGATAACATTTGAAATGTAAATAAAGAAAATATCCAAAAAAAGAAACAAAAACTTTCATCCACATATTATATATATATATATATATATATATATATATATATATATATATATAATGTATGTATACATATGCCTTATAAAATTCATAATGTATTTTAAGCATATTTACCTGTCTGTCCTTTACTCCTACTTTTTCAAGACAAGACCCTTCTCCTCTACATCCCTTTCAATTTCATGTCTCTTTATTTTGCCTTTTTAAAGGCCACTGAGTTCAATTGGTATGGCTTTTATATGCGAGGGTTAGGGGCCAACCATTAGAGCATGAGAGACCTATTAGCATCATAGTCTTGAAGAAATTTGACTCTTTCTTTCCTAGCAGCTAGCAACAGCCAATAGCTTCTCACCTAGAGGTCAGACCTGTGAGTCCCTCCCCACACTGCTGTATGAGTGTTGACTGGCTTGATCTTGTGCAGGTCATGGCCAGTTGCCCACAGCTCTTATGAATTCATGAATTCAGCTGCTATGTCATGTTCATATACTATGTCTCACCATTTGTTCTCAGTCTCTGGCCTTTGCAACCTTTCTGCCCTCTCTTCTGAAATGTTCCCTGAGCACTAGGAAGAGTGAATGTAATATAGGCATACCAAGTCAGATGGATCACAGCATTACAGCTGAACCTTCTCCCTTAATCTGAAACTGGGTCTATTTATTTGTTTGTTTGTTTTTTTGTTTAGCTAATGTTATATGAGTACAGTGAAGCTGTCTTCAGACACACCAGAAGAGGACATCTCTAATTACAGACAGTTGTGAGTCACCATGTGGTTGCTGAAAATTGAATTCAGGACCTCTGGAAGAGCAGCAATCAGTGTATTTAACCACTGAGCCATCTCTCTGACCTGAGGCCAGATCTTTGTTTCTACCATTCTGTATACTCCAGGCTGCCTGGCCTATGAGTTTCAGGGAAATTATCTTATCTCTATTTCGCATCTCCCACAATAAGAGTGCTGGGTTCACAGATGCATACCATTTGCAAACAGATTTTTTTTATATGAGTTTCAAAGATTGGACTCGGGAATCAGTCTTACCCTATAAGGACTTTTACACCCTCAGGGTATCAGACTTACACTACAAGGACTTTTACATACTGTGTCATCTTCCTGCTCTCTTCTGCCCATTTATAGTAGATTCAGTTTATGATCTCTAACGTAGGTCATGTTGATTCAAGATGCCCGGAATGATATAAAAATGGTTGGGCCCTGAGCTTGTAACGTTGCTCAAAATACAACAGAACTTGGCCAATTATATAAACAGAATATTAATTTCTAATATTTTAGAAATATTACTGGATAATGACTTATTTAAAGTTGTATACTCCTTCACTACGAATTCTTTAGAACACACAGCTAAAACTTCAGAATTAAGAGCATGGCTGTTTGAAAGAGTAAAGCATCCCAGCAGCACTGGAATCTCAGATATTATTGTGGCTTCTCTGCTCCTTCTCCCCACTGTTACACATGCACATTAGGTGGCTACTTTACAAATAAACAGTTGTCCTGATAGTCACTGCATTGGTCACTTTTCTTGTGGCTGTGACAAGACACCTGTAAACAGTCTAAGGACAGGGACAACTTTCAACTTACAGTTTGAGGGGATACAGTCAATCATGGGAGAGAGTATGGTGGGAAGACCAAAAGGTTGCCAGTCAAAGTGTCCACAGTCAGAAAGCAGAGAAAGAGGAACACTGGTAATAAGATTACTTCTCTTTTTTTCTCTTTTTATTCAGTCTAGAACTCCAACCCATGAAATCATGAGACTAACATTTGGAGTGTGGGTCTTGCTTCTTCAGTTCAACATCTGGAAACACTGTCACAGACATACTCATAGGTATATTTCTTCTTTACAATTCTAAGCTGAATTAAGTAGAAAATGAAGATTAGCCTCCTCATATGGTCATTACTTAGATTTTATGTACTATCATACTTTTAAAAGAAAGTGAGGTCCATCAATAGTGTGAACCTTTTCCTGAACACGCCTGACATTCTAACATGCTTATATTAATTATCTAAACCTCTATTGTTCCTCAATACACAGTAATTTCTGCAGACAATAATGGTCTCTGATCTGCTATAACCACTCCCAAATAATTGAAAAGAAGGTAAATTTTCAAAACTGAGTTGTCTTCTAAAGCCTCTGCCTAGAATGTTTGGAAGATGGAGTTATTTTATGCTCCGGTATTTCTGTATTGTATTAATAATCTGTTGACTTTGGCAAACAGCATTCTTCCTGATTAATTTCTGCTCCATTTTCTGTGCCTGGTAGCATTTTAATTAGGTGGCTTGTCTGTCAAATGGCACTTTGCTGTGATTGTTCTCATTCATGGATTCTAAAATAATAAAGGCAGGTGTTGCATAAATTGTATAGGGTGGCATGCTGTCATGATCATTTGCTAATTAATTGCAGATTCATCCTGCTCCTGTGATGTGTATACAATGTTTCAAATAAAAAACAGTAAACAATTATTATACATTTTGTGTTTATTAAAGCACTTCATAATTTATAGCAGAGAGATGTGATTAATGTTTAAGCAAGTGTTTTCATTTAAGACTTAGTACAGACATTCTTTTAGAATCTATTGTTGATTGGGGGTTGTTTTTTTTTTTAATTCTAAAAAGTCAATGATAACTTCTAGGCACTATTTGTGGCTATGGGAAGAATATGAAGAAAAAGTAAGAAAATGTAAAATACTTTCCTTCATATTGTTAATAACAGAAGCATCACCCAGGTATTATTGTGTTCACTCTGCACTGGATGCTTTGTACATTTTTGGCTATTTAACTCTACACCAAACAAAGGACATAGGTTTTTACCATGGCCTGAATGAGTAATATATAGTATGTGACAAGTAGCTTAGTTGTCACATATCAGGCTTTGGTACTAGATGAGCAATAGGCTTCATAAGGAAAAAGAAAAAAAAAGCCAAACCTAGAACAACACAAATTATGCTGAGTTCCCATCACTCTCTGTCTGACAGTGGAGCACACTGGGTAGCACTGGCTGAGCACTGGTTGGTGTGGCAGTGTGCTCTGCTCAAATGTCCTAGAGTCATGCCTTTAATGACATACTCTGGGATGGAACAATTGAGTCGAAAGGATGGATGTGATTAGTCTGTGTTTCAGTGCACTCTGTCTTAGATGACAGCAAATCAACATGTCTGCAAAGTCAACTTTCAGACCCTGGGAACTCAGGCAAATGAGGCAGCCCAGCTTCTCACTTGATAAAGAGTAGCTGATCAAAAGGGAAGCCCATGTTTACAAAGCTTTATCCGGGTAACCTACTTTGGACACTTTATCACTACCATTTGGATTGTCGTGTTCATTGATCTACTAAGACTAGGGCCTGAAGGGATTGTATTACTCAGAATCAGAAGAGTATCAGCATCAGCAATGGAATACTTAGTTGATATGTAATTGTGAAGCTGGAAAAACTGTTTTAGAAAAAAGATTATGAAAACAAAGCAAGTAAACAAAACAAAGAGGTTCTCATATGGACAGAAGCATAAAACAGATCCCCAAAAGAATTTCAGTGAGAAAGAAGGTGACGGCAAGAAATAGTGAGATGCAAGAAAAGATGATGAAATAAATACCTAGTAAATACAATTCATTTCACACCTTCACTTTCAATGTTTTAAAAACCAAAACAGTGAGGAAGATTAACAAAATCTAGGGATGTGTGAAGAAGCTATAAGGAAACCTACCACTTTACCATTAGAAAATCCAACTTATATTAAAAAGAGAACCTTTGAACAGCAGTACTGTGCATGGTAAATATTACCAATCCCATAAATGATGAGCTATTAAATGAAAACTTCAGTCGCAGATGTGATAACCTCCCTGATGAGTTGTTGACCCAGAAGGCATCAGTGAACTCCAAAACAACACAGGTTGTTGCCATTGCTCATATTTTCCTGCAAAAATCAGATGTTAACACATCACATATATTGGACATACAGAAATCATGTTGGAATTTACCTGGAAACTTCCTCCCAATTGGCTAGCTTTCCATACATATAAAAAGACTGAAACTAAATCACTATCCTCACTCTGCTTACATTAAACAATGATGACTTGATGACTGCTTTTAAACAGCTCAAAGGCTTGGAGGTATGACTTAAAACTTTGAAACTACACGTGGAAAAGGTAGGTTAGTACTTCAAGATATAGACATTGGCAAGGTATTCTGAACAGGGCTCTAATAGCACAGAACATAATCTCTTTGAAGTTGGCAAGTAGAGTTACATGAAGCTAAATAAATATCTGAACATCAAAGCAAACAGTCAGCAGAGAGAAGATACAGCCTATACAATGGGAAGAATTGTTGATAGCTATGTATAAAACAAGGGGTTAAAACTTAAGTACAAAAAAATCTAATCCAATAAATTGATTAATGAACTAAATAGACGGTTCTTTAAAAAAGGAAATAAAAATGGTCCATAAATACTTGAAACATTTTTAACATCCTTAACTATCTGTGGAATACAGGCTAAAACTCTTTTACAATTCTACATAACCCAAGTCAAAATGGCTATCAGCAAGCAAACAAAGAAAATTTTAAAATGAAAAGAAAATGTAGCAAATGCTAATATGAATGTTTGAATCTCTCATTCAATGCTAATAGCAAGGAAATGTGATGCCACTTTGGAAATTAATATGAAGTATCCTCAAAACACTGAAAATGGAACTACCATTTGACTCAGCTATATTATGCATGAGTATATTCCCAAAGGACTTGGAGATGTTTGCACATCAAAGTTTACTACTGCATTGTTTAAAATAGCAAGGAGTTTATACTAGGATTGATGGCCTACAGCAGGTGACTTGATAAGAAAAATGTGGTACCTATACATAATGGAACCAGATTCATTTGGAAAAGAAAATAAAGTCATGACTTACAGGAAATGGATGCCATTAGAAATAATTATGTGAGTGGTCCACCCTGCACAGGAGCGCCATCTTGGATCCAGGACTCCACCGAATTTAGGAACTTAGTCTGCACAGGTAAGAGTGTGCACCACAGAGGCAGACAGCTTCTGGGACAGGCGGGAGCCACAGAGCCGTTGAGGCAGCACCCTTTTGGGGCAGCAGACATCCGGCACCCTCCCAGCCGGAGGACAGTGGTCTACCCTGCACGGAGCCCTCTGCCTCACGAGCAGGGAACACCATCTTGGATCCGGGACTCCGCCGAACTTAGGAACTTAGTCTGCACAGGTGAGAGTGTGCACCACAGAAGCTGACAGCTTCTGTGACCTGCCAAAGCAACACAGCATCTGGGAAAGGTCCTGTTTTGGGCCTTCTTCTTAGGCCAGGAGGAGGTCCAAACACCAGATATCTGTACACCTTCCCTTTAAGAGGAGAGCTTGTCAGCAGAGAGTGCTCAAACCACTGAAACTCAGAGGAGAGAGCCTGTCTCCCAGGTCTGCTGATAGACGGTAATCAGAATCACCAGAAGAACAATCTCTAAACCGAGACAATTATAACAACTCCAGAGATTACCAGATGGTGAAAGGTAAACGTAAGAATCTTAATAACAGAAACCAAGACCACTCACCATCATCAGAACCCAGCACTCCCACTTCGCCCAGTCTAGGGCACCACAACACACCTGAAAAGCTAGACCTGGATTTAACAGCATATCTCATGATGATGGTAGAGGACATCAAGAAGGAGTTTAATAACTCATTTAAAGAATTACAGGAGAACATTGCTAAGAGTTACAAGTCCTTAAAGAAAAACAGGAAAAGACAATCAAACAGGTAGAAGTCCTTGAGGAAAAACAGGAAAACACATCCAAACAGATGATGGAAATGAACAAAACCATACTAGACCTAAAAAGAGAAGTAGACACAATAAAGAAAACCCAAAATGAGGCAACACTGGAGATAGAAACAGTAGGAAAGAAATCTGGAACCATAGATACGAGCATCAGCAACAGAATACAAGAGATGGAAGAGAGACTCTCAGGTGCAGAAGATTCCATAGAGAACATCGGCACAACAATCAAGGAAAATGGAAAATGCAAAAAGATCCTAACTCAAAACATCCAGGAAATCCAGGACACAATGAGAAGACCAAACCTACAGATAAAAGGAGTGGAAGAGAATGAAGATTTTCAACTCAAAGGACCAGCAAACATCTTCAACAAAATTATAGAAGAAAACTTCCCAAACCTAAAGAAAGAGATGCCCATGAACATACAAGAAGCCTACAGAACTCCAAATAGACTGGACCAGAAAAGAAATACCTCCCGACACATAATAGTCAGAATAACAAAGGCACTAAATAAAGATAGAATACTAAAAGCAGTAAGAGAAAAAGGCCAAGTAACATATAAAGGCAAGCCTATCAGAATTACACCAGATTTTTCACCAGAGACTATGAAAGCCAGAAGATCCTGGACAGATGTTATACAGACACTAAAAGAACACAAATTCCAGCCCAGGCTACTATACCCAGCCAAACTCTCAATTAACATAGATGGAGAAACCAAACTATTCCACAACAAAACCAAATTCACACATTATCTCTCCACGAATCCAGCCCTTCAAAGGATAATAACAGAAAAAAAAACAATACAAGGACAGGAACCACGCCCTAGACACAACAAGAAGGTAATCCCTCAACAAACCTAAAAGAAGACAGCCACAAGAAAAGAATGCCAACTTTAACAACAAAAATAACAGGAAACAACAATTACTTTTCCTTAATATCTCTTAATATCAATGGGCTCAACTCCCCGAAAAAAGACATAGACTAACAAACTGGCTACACAAACAAGGCCCAACATTTTGCTGCTTACAGGAAACTCATCTCAGAGAAAAAGATAGACACTACCTCAGAATGAAAGGCTGGAAAACAAATTTTCCAAGCAAATGGTATGAAGAAACAAGCTGGAGTAGCCATTCTAATATCTGATAAGATTGACTTCCAACCCAAAGTCATCAAAAAAGACAGGGAGGGGAACTTCATACTCATCAAAGGTAAAATCCTCCAAGAGGAACTATCAATCCTGAATATCTAGGCTCCAAATACAAAGGCAGCCACATTCATTAAAGAAACTTTAGTAAATCTCAAAGCACACATTGCACCTCATACAATAATAGTGGGAGACTTCAACACACCACTTTCACCAATGGACAGATCATGGAAACAGAAACTAAACAGGGACACAGTGAAACTAACAGAAGTTATGAATCAAATGGATTTGGCAGATATCTACAGAACATTCTATCCTAAAACAAAAGGATATACCTTCTTCTCAGCACCTCATGGTACCTTCTCCAAAATTGACCACATAATTGGTCACAAAACAGGCCTCAACAGATACAAAAATATTGAAATTGTCCCATGCATCCTATCAGATCACCATGGACTAAGGCTGATCTTCAATAACAAAATAAATAATAGAAAGCCAACCTTCACGTGGAAACTGAACAACACTCTTCTCAATGATACCTTGGTCAAGGAAGGAATAAAGAAAGAAATTAAGGACTTTTTAGAGTTCAATGAAAATGAAGCCACAACATACCCAAACTTATGGGACGCAATGAAAGCATTTCTAAGAGGAAAACTCATAGCTCTGAGTGCCTCCAAAAAGAAACTAGAAAGAGCACACATTAGCAGCTTGACAACATACCTAAAAGCACTAGAACAAAAGGAAGCAAATTCGCCCAAGAGGAGTAGACAGCAGGAAATAATCAAACTCAGGGACCAAATCAACCAAGTGGAAACAAGAAGAACTATTCAAAGAATCAACCAATCAAGGAGCTGGTTCTTTGAGAAAATCAACAAGATAGATAAACCCTTAGCCAGACTCACTAGAGGGCACAGGGAAAGCATCCTAATTAACAGAATCAGAAATGAAAAAGGAGACAAGACAACAAATCCTGAAGACATCCAAAACACCATCAGATCCTTCTACCAAAGGCTATACTCAACAAAACTGGAGAACCTGGATGAAATGGAGAAGTTCCTAGACAGATACCAGGTAACAAAGTTGAATCAAGATCAGGTTAATGATCTAAACAGCCCTATATCCCCCAAAGAAATAGAAGCAGTCATTAATAGTTTCCCAACCAAAAAAAAACCAGGACCAGATGGATTTAGTGCAGAGTTCTATCAGACCTTCAAAGAAGATCTAATCCCAGTTCTTCACAAACTATTCCACAAAATAAAAACAGAAGGTACTCTACCCAACTCATTCTATGAAGCCACAATTACTCTGATACCTAAACCCCAAAAAGACCCAACAAAGATAGAAAACTTCAGACCAATATCCCTTATGAATAATGATGCAAAAATCCTCAATAAAGTTCTTGCTAACCGAATCCAAGAACACATCAAAACAATCATCCATCCTGACCAAGTAGGTTTCATCCCAAGGATGCAAGGATGGTTCAATATTCGGAAATCTATCAACATAATCCAGTATATAAACAAACTCAAAGACAAAAACCACATGATCATCTCCTTAGATGCGGAAAAAACATTTGACAAGATCCAACACCCATTCATGATAAAAGTCTTGGAAAGATCAGGAATTCAAGGCCCATACCTTACCATGATAAAAGCAATCTACAACAAACCAGTAGCCAACATCAAAGTAAATGGTGAGAAGCTTGAAGCAATCCCTCTAAAATCAGGGACTAGACAAGGCTGTCCACTTTCTCCATACCTATTCAACATTGTACTTGAAGTCCTAGCCAGAGCAATTCGATGACAAAAGGAGATCAAAGGGATACAAATTGGAAAAGATGAAGTCAAAATATAACTTTTTGCAGATGATATGATAGTATATATAAGTGACTCTAAAAATTCCACCAGAGAACTCCTAAACCTGATAAACAGCTTCGGTGAAGTAACTGGATATAAAATTAACTCAAACAAATCAATGGCCTTTCTCTACACAAAGAATAAACAGGCTGAGAATAAAATTAGGTAAACAACACCCTTCTCAAGTCACAAATAATATAAAATATCTTGGCGTGACCCTAACTAAGGAAGTGAAAGATCTGTATAATAAAAACTTCAAGTCTCTGAAGAAAGAAATTATAGAAGATCTCAGAAGATGGAAAGATCTCCCATGCTCATGGATTGGCAGGATCAACATTGTAAAAATGGCTATCTTGCCAAAAGCAATCTACAGATTCAATGCAATTCCCATCAAAATTCCAACTCAATTCTTCAACGATTTAGAAAGTGCAATCTGCAAATTCATCTGGAATAACAAAAAACCTAGGATAGCAAAACTCTTCTCAAGGATAAAAGAACCTCTGGTGGAATCACCATGCCCGAACTAAAGCTTTACTACAGAGCAATTGTGATAAAAACTGCATGGTACTGGTATAGTGACAGACAAGTAGACCAATGGAATAGAATTGAAGACCCAGAAATGAACCCACACACCTACGGTCACTTGATCTTCGACAAGGGAGCTAAAAACATCCAGTGGAAGAAAGACAGCATTTTCAACAAATGGTGCTGGCACAACTGGTTGTTAACATGTAGAAGAATGCGAATTGATCCATTCCTATCTCCTTGTACTAAGGTCAAGTCTAAGTGGATCAAGGAACTTCACATAAAACCAGAGACACTGAAACTTATAGAGGAGAAAGTGGGGAAAAGCCTAGAAGATATGGGCACAGGGGAAAAATTCTTGAATAGAACAGCAATGGCTTGTGCTGTAAGATCGAGAATTGACAAGTGGGACCTCATGAAACTGCAAAGCTTCTGCAAGGCAAAAGACACCATCAATAAGAAAAAAAGACCACCAACAGATTGGGAAAGGATCTTTACGTATCCTAAATCAGATAGGGGACTAATATCCAATATATATAAAGAACTCAAGAAGGTGGACTCCAGAAAATCAAATAACTCCATTAAAACATGGGGCTCAGAACTGAACAAAAAATTCTCACCTGAGGAATACCGAATGGCAGAGAAGCACCTGAAAAAATGTTCAACATCCTTAATCATCAGGGAAATGCAAATCAAAACAACCCTGAGATTCCACCTCACACTTGTCAGAATGGCTAAGATAAAAAATGCAGGTGACAGCAGATGCTGTCGATGATGTGGAGAAAGAGGAACACTCCTTCATTGTGGGTGGGATTGCAAGCTTGTACAACCACTCTGGAAATCAGTCTGGCGGTTCCTCAGAAAATTGGACATAGTACTACAGAGGATCCAGCAATACCTCTCCTGGGCATATATCCAGAAGATGTCCCAATCGGTAAGAAGGACACATGCTCCACTATGTTCATAGCACCCTTATTTATAATAGCCAGAAGCTGGAAAGAACCCAGATGCCCCTCAACAGAGGAATGGATACAGAAATTATGGTACATTTACACAATGGAGTACTACTCAGCTATTAAAAAGAATGAATTTATGAAATTCCTAGCCAAATGGATGGACCTGGAGGGCATCATGTTGAGTGAGGTAACACAATCACAAAGGAACTCACACAATATGTATTCACTGATAAGTGGATATTAGCCCAAAACTTAGGATACCCAAGATATAAGATACAATTTGCTAAACACATGAAACTCAAGAAGAATGAAGACCAAAGTGTGGACAATATGCCCCTTCTTAGAATTGGGAACAAAACACCCATGGAAGGAGTTACAGAGACAAAGTTTCGAGCCGTGATGAAAGGATGGACCATCTAGAGACTGCCATATCCAGGGATCCATCCCATAATCAGCTTACAAACGCTGACACCATTGCATACACTAGCAAGTTTTTGCTGAAAGGACCCAAATATAGCTGTCTCTTGTGAGACGATGCCGGGGCCTAGCAAACACAGAAGTGGATGCTCACAGTCAGCTATTGGATGTATCACAGGGCTCCCAATGGAGAATCTAGAGAAAGTACCCAAGGAGCTAAAGGAATCTGCAACCCTATAGTTGGAACAACATGATGAACTAACCAGTACCCCGGAGCTCTTGTCTCTAGCTGCATATGTATCGAAAGATGGCCTAGTCGGCCATCACTGTAAAGAGAGGCCCATTGGACTTGCAAACTTCATATGCCCCAATATAGGGGAATGCCAGGGCCAAAAGAATGGGAATGGGTGGGTAGGGAATTGGGGGGGGGCTATGGGGGACTTTTGGGATAGCATTAGAAATGTAATTGAGGAAAATATGTAATAAAAAATATTAAAATTTTTTTAAAAAAAGAAATAATTATGTAAAATAAGACAAAGTAAGAGAGTGCCAATACAAGATGATCTTCTTCTCACACATGAAACCTGGATTGAAATCACATGTGTGCATATTTATATGTGTGTACATAAGACATGAAACTAGAAAACAGAGAAGAGTTTATGGGAGTTGGATAATACAAAGAATAGTAGATAAATGAAATATAAGCAAAAAGAGGATGGGACCAAATGGAAGAAGAAACCAGCTAAATGCAGGGGGGAGTAGAGGATGGTCCTGGGAAAGGAGAATAAATGACAAAAATAAAGTAGGATGGTTCATGTGTTAAAGATGCTATGATGAAACCTTTCCTTTATACACTAACCCGAAAATTTAAGAAGAGTATAAAAGAGAAACTGACAAAAAGTGTTTACATGGAATAATTTAGGAAAGATGTAGTGCTCTAAATAATTAATATGAAACAAATGTCCTAAATATCAACTAATTCCTTAGGACAAGGCAAAGATCATTATAGTTAATAAAAATGGTTTATTTACTCACCAGATAATTTCTACACACCCACTCTTTTTCACACACAGTTCTGGGCTTTAGACATATAGCAGATCCCAAAACCCTGGCATCGAAGTGCTTGTGTCCCATGACAGGGAGAAAGCTAAAACTAGTCAAGCAAACACTGTAGTTTCAGACCGGATATAAGATAAAGGGATGACTATAAAATAAGGAGTGAATGGTAGGAAACAAGAACTTTTTAATGAGTTGAAATTAGTGAAATGCAGGAAAAGTCACATTTAGACCTAGAGCCTGAGCCTTCAGTACCTACAAAAGGCCAGGAATGGTTGGAAGTCTGTTCTTTTTGGCCAGAGTCAAAAGTAGTCAGGAGATAAGTCTGCCATGTGGGATGACATTGTACCATGTGCAGTCTAAATAAGCCATGGCAAGAAGTTTGCATTATATTCCAACCCTTCCCACTGTGCTCTCTTGGAAGAGTGTTTGGTTTGATTTCAATTTTCAAAACTTCACTCTACCTGCTGTGTGAGAAATAGTCTGAAAACCAAAACAGAATTCAGAAAGACAAGTTAGTAGACTTTGGCAGTTAGCCACATGACAGAGTTGTTATAGCTCTTTAGATCCAAGCCAAAGCTTTAAATTCTTATAAGGGCTGGGGATGCTGGAGCCAAGTGATCCTGGAGTCTGATTTACTTGTGCTGACTGTGAAGAGAAGTATGATTCCAATGAGCTAATCTTGCCATCAACAACAAAATCATTTGTACTACAGTTAACTATTGCTATAGAAAGGATGTTCCATTTTCCCTAAATTTATATATTAAAACTCTACCTGTAGTACGAAGGCATTAGGACCTGTGCCATTTGGGAGATAGGAATGTCTTGTGGTAGAACACTTGTAGATGGGATTATTGTCCTCTTTGAATTTAAAATAGGGGAGATGTTCTATCCGCCTATCTATCTATCTATCTATCTATCTATCTATCTATCTATCTAATGAGAATACAAAGAGAATCTCACCTGCAAACCAGGAAGATGCTGTGGTCCTTAATACATGGACTATGTTAGCACCCAACACTACAATCTCCAGTCTTCAGAACTATGGCAATGGATTCTTAGTGTTTTAGCTGCATAGTTTGAGGTGGTCTGAAAAGCAGATTGGGCTGATTGACATCACTGATGTGGTATGTCAGCTCTGCTTTATATTTTCTTTTTTTTTTTTTTTCTTTTTTTTTTTTTTTAGACAGGGTTTCTCTGTGGGAGCCCTGGCTGTCCTGTAACTCACTCTGTAGACCAGGCTGTCCTGGAACTCAGAAATTTGCCTGCCTCTGCCTCCCAAATACTGGGATTAAAGGCATGTGCCACCATGCCCGGCCCACTTTATATTTTCATAAAGTTTAGTGGGACAAAATAATTTGGCTTTGGAAAGCATTTTGTAAGTTTTAAGCACCATCTATCTGAATTACCTGCATAACTTAAATATACTAAGAAGAAAGTAGACATATTATAAACTACTTAAATATTTCACATAACAAGCACATTTCTTTGCTAAAAGGAGAACACAGATATGACACTATATGGAATAAAAACACATACTACAAAATAATCCCCCAAAATAAAAAGAGTTTCTAAAAACTAGAGTTTCTTACTACTTTCTGTAAGGTTTCTAGGGAATTATGTCAAATTATAGGAATAGTAGTGGAGTTTCCACCAACCCTCTGCCATTTAAAAGCTGCTCAGCCTAGTTTCAGACCTGTGGCTGTGAACCATATCATTTGTGAACTCCCCTTGTCTAGCCTCACCATTGACTCATGTTTTAGGAACCATCTTTCTAAATAGTTCATCCATGAACTTTTCCTGGCCCAGACAGGCTATGAAACTCCTACATGGCACAAAGAAAGAAAGCCCAGATAATCTCAACAGACACACAACCAAAGAAAGAAATCCACATGCCTAGGTCAAACAGCAAAACAAACAAACAAACGTAAATGGCCAAGAGAACAGCATGCCTCCCATTAAACCCCCTAGTTCTACAGATGTTTTCTCTAATAAAAAAATTACCTAGATGCACTATAGAATGCAGAGATTAAAAAGAACAATCATAAGCTTTAGCAATGAATTCTTTAAAAAAAAAAAAGACATGAATAAACACTTCATTGAACTCCAAGGGGGATTAAAATAAACATGTAAGATTGATGTTCAAGAAAATACAAATACACACCTGGATGAAATAACAAAGACAATTCAGGACTGAAAAAGTTAATTCAATAAAGAGGTAGAAACATTGAAAAGAACATTAGCTAAGTGAAGATGGAAGAGCAAACCTCAGTATGCCAGTTTGAAATCTCAAGGGAAGCTCTATAAGTAACCAAGCAGGAGAAAGACTATCTGGACTCAAAGTAGACGAGCTACACAAAACAAGCAGAAAATAAATAAAAACAAATTAAAAGCATCGAATAAGAATATACAGGAATGCAGGATACTATCCAGAGACCAAGTCTTTGATTACAGGCATAGAAGAGGGAGAAGAATTCCAGGTCAATTTCATTGGTATAGACCAGACCTTTGACAAGGATTTAACTTATCATTAAAATAAAAATTAGAATGACTTTGATTTTGAGATTTCATCTCACTCCAGTCAGAATGATTAAGATCAACAAAACAACTAACAACAAATGCTGGTGAGGTTATAGAGAAAGGACTCTCCTTCACTGCTTGTGGGAATGCCAACTGGTATGGCCACTCTATATGTCAGCATGAAGAATCCTAAAAACCTAAAAATAAATATAGCACATGATCAACCCATATCACTTCTGGTCATATGCTCAAAAGACTAGACAGCCTAATCTACAGATACTTGCTCAACAGGGTTCATTGTATTCTTACTCACAATAGTCAGGAAATGGACACAGGATAAATGTCCTAAAACACATGAATAGATCATGCAAATATGGTACATACACACTTCAATACTATTGAGCTATAAAGAAAAATGAAATTATGAAATTTACATGTAAATTCATAAAACTAGAAAAGATTATATTGAGTAAAGTAACCTAGGCCCAGAAAGATAAAATCTCTATGTTCTCTCTCATCTGTGGATCTGAGCTTCAAATCTTGCAATACAAGTATAAATCCTGAAGAAAAAACAGAAACTAGAAAAATATAAAGGGACTATAATTGGTGGTAAGGCAATTTAGAAGAGTAACAGTGAAATTCAGGTGGCAAGAAGTGGAAAACAGAATCATGGGGAGTCCAACTGGAGGGGAGAAAAGGTGGAAAATACAGAAGGGACAGGTAACACCAAGGTTGTTTGATGAACACTCAAGGAATTGTATTATTTTATACTTACCTAAAATGATACACACTCTATATAAGTTTATGCATAGACACATATATGTATACATATACATACATATATGTATACATAGACATGCATGTGTGCACACAAGCATGCCTGAATACACACAGATCTTAAAGGAAGTTTAGTTACTTAGACTTAAAATGCACCCCAACAAGAATGACCCACTAACAAAATCCTGGTAACTGACACAAGAAACCTTCTTTCCAAAGACTGGTCAGGGTAGTTCATATGACTCTCAAACCCATACAGCTTATCCGTATAGCCTTTAATTGCCTCTCAGGAGTTGTTGAGTGGTAACTCCTATTGCTGAAAAGACAACATGTACAGAACACAACTTGAGTGAATCAAGCTGGCTCGGGCCTGAAAGCCTCTTTCCTGTAGTCTAATTTTTATGGTTCTAGGAAATATTATGTAAGCTGCTAAAGACAGGAGGCAATTAAACAGTCCTACCCAGCTGTAACATCTATGAGCCATTACAATTACCAACATGTCAAGATACACATAAAGTCCCAGAAGTGACATTGGCATGTTGGTGCCAGTCAACAGGTGTCTAATTGGATAAAGTCAAGGCTCACTTAACAGGAATAAAATCATTTGCCGAATACTAGAAATCTAGCCAGCTTCCTGGATCTAGTCATTTCAGTGACATCATGGACCTTAAAATAAAAAAAAAGAATCTACTGGTGCCACTTTGCTAGACCAACATAACTCCTTACTATACCCTTATCCCCACAGTTAAGTGTAGCTGCCAGCCCTCATCAAAGAAAGTTCTCTTTATAGCAAATGGAGATCACAGAAAACCACAACTGGACACAAGGCAGAGATCAATAAATAATGGATAGACTACTTCATGGATCCTGTACCTCAGGGAACATCACACAGGAGGAAGTGAAAAGAGAGCAGAATAGCAGAAAGTCTTTAGTGGAGCAGTCTCTCCTAGAAATAGCTGCATAAAAAATACTGGAACAAAAGCAGTATCAATAAACACACTAATGAGAGGAAAATCTTATCAGGTTCCCCCATTAGACAATGAACTACAAGGGACTATTGGCTGTTGGGAGGATAACAAGCCACTCTTAGTGATGATCCCACTATGTAGTCTTGTGAAAAATGGTCAGCTTTGAAATCATTCATATACATACAAACAACAAATATGGACTCAGAGATGTAAATATAATCCTTGGGGCTTTTCTATACCGACCACCGTGTTCTCAAATAGCTGCTGGGTATCCTACATCTGCTCTATCCCATTTTAACTCATGAGTAAAGACACTAAGACTTGGTATTTTTATTAACAAGCTCCATGCATTAAGAAGGGCAGATTTTGAGCTATGTTAACCCTCTAAGGCTGCCTAGCTTCCAGCCACATCTGAGTCTTGTCCTGGCTCGCACTGGTTCATGTGTGTCATCATGGTAGCTTTATCATCATGATCGAATAGCAAATCTTCCTGGTCTCTCCATATCGTTTCTCCACATCTTCTCTCTTCATGGTCTTTCTCTCTTCTCACTCATCTCCCTTGAGACCCCCTTACTGGGAACAGAAATCCTGTCCTATTCTCTTATGCCCAGCTAACAGGCTGATCCAACTATTTATTAACCAATAAGATGATGAAGAAGAATGTTTACAAATCACTGAGACAGGTGATGCTTTATAAAAAATAACCATACCAAAGTCTGGCCTGTACTCTCTGCTGGTACAGAAACCAGCATTTGAATAATACAAGGGCAAAATTTGCACAGTGCACAAACCATCCTCCAACACAGAAAGATACATATATTTGTACCTACTCATATGTGTGCATATGTCTAATCAAAGATAAAAAAGCTTTGTGGGAGACATGGAAGGGGTTCAAGAGAAGGTAACTGTAGGGAGTGGATGGAAAGGAGAAAAGGGAGGAAGAATGTGATTTTATTGTTTTTTCAACTGAAAATGGTTTTAAAGAATAGTAATGGAAAACTCACTAGGCATAAGCAAAATTGCACATAGAAAATTCTTTTGTGTCTTACTTTCTAAGACTAAGAGCTATTAAAACCTTAGCTAACTTAACTAAAACTAAGAGAAATGTTCCTGAAATTCTATTTTAAATATAAAGGGATTATAAACAAAATTTGGTTGAGAATATTATTGTTAGAGTAGGCAATAATCATATTTTCTTGACAAATGTTCATCAAATTTGTACAATTGTCATCTACCTTAAACAGATTAAAAATAACTTGAAAAGATTCAAACGGGTTTAAAGCAAGACCATAGATTATTTCCCACACCCTTTGACAAAGGATAGGTTCCAAAATGAACTGATGTTAAATCACTTTAGGTTTCATCTCTCCACGAATACAGAGTTAACAATTATTGAGAATAAACCGGGAGGAACTGGCTGCCTGTTGACAGGGAGCATGGTATCTATGCCATCTGGTTAAGTAAGGGACCAGCACAGCTGGGGATGCACAGCTGCACTCTACTGCACACTTTCTCAGACTTACAATTCTTATGTACCATTTTAGGAAAGGGACGTGAATGTCATCTCACACCTCCAAATATTCTCGTCTTCCTTATAGTTCATCAACAGCTTTGCATATAAATCCTGCTTGGTCATGTGACAAAGTGAGAAAACTCACTAATTTAAATAAGGAAATCTGCTACTCTGAAATAAGAACAGTGGAATATAGCAGATTTTTAAGCAACGTTAATAGTTTCCAATACACCAAATGCTATGCCTTAGAAATTAATGAATTGGATTTACTCAATTAATATTTATACTGACATGTATATTTAAATGCTCAAAACTTGAGAAAGCTGTTTGTACGTCTAAAGCAATCTAAACATGCCTTGAACAACATTATTAATTTAGAAATTAGTTTTCATGTTTATTATTTATGCCAAGAGAAACAACATGAGTTACTAAGTAATCTAACTCTACAAGCTTCAGTGTTTGCATCTACTGAAACAAAGTACTAATGTCTTTTAAACAAAATTATGGTAATCCAGCCATAAATCTTAGTGCCGTGGTTAAAGTGCAAACATGAGTTCCTCCTCTGTCCATCCCAGTGACTAAAATAACAGAAACCCACAGGAGTATGCTCTGAATTAATGAAATACTGCTGTGTGAAGAATGCTAATAAGGGAATATGATTATGTGTTTGTATAAAATGTAGCTGCCACTCCTAAAGTACAAATGATCAATAAGTATATGAAAGAACATTTAACAATTTGGGTCACCTGAGAAATCAATGTCAAAACTATATTGAGAATTTGTCTCACTCATGTTAGAATGGCTATCTTCCAAAGTACCATTGTAACAAAAACACATGTCCATGAGCATGTGCAGGAAAAGGAACCAATGGACATCACAGTGGGAATGTAAACCAGCCCATCCACTGAGGAAACGTCATGAGCGTCACTCACACACCTAAATGCATATCTACCGCATGATCCAGCTATACAACTCCTACATTAGTATTAGAAGAAAAGTAAGCAGCCACACAAAGAGTCTCTTGCATACTCATTGTCATTGCAAGACTATTCACAAATTATAGAATCAGCCTAGGAACCTATTAAGAAACAAATGTATTTTTAAAAACCTGGTATTTATACACAATGCAGTATTAATATGCCACTAGGAAGAGTGAAACCATGTCTTCTGAAGGAAAATGGGTAGAAGAGGAAGCCATGATGTCAGAGTAATCAAGACAAAGACAAATATTAAATGGTAAGTAAGCTATGGTCATCTCTACACTGATATATTAGAAAACCACTAAATATGTTCCTATGAATCTTTTTAGAGTTCAACATTGATTTGTTTTCATCTACAAAGACACAAAGAAAGAATAATGCAACAAGTGTAGCTGAATAAACTAAAGAATTCTGAACAAGCACTTTGTAACTTTGGTAGGCCTGGAATATTGGAAATTTTACTTAAATTAGAAGGTTTTGTTCTGAGAAAAAATATATCCCCTGAGTGATAAATGACCCTTGAGTCCACATGCCACTAAAGAACTGTGCTGAGCTCTAGGCTGAGCATGTGTGGGGCATTGACTTTGATCATGAGCACATTTTAAAAAAGGAAAGGAAAAAGGTGCCATATGACTCTAAAACAAAGGCCTGATCTTATCCCTCAGAGCTGATCATTCAGGGTTCCTGTCAAAACTTCTAGGCTTGTGATAATTAATTCTATGGCCGTTTTTTTTTTTTAATAGAAGGAAGCATTTATTTTGGCAAATGGTACAAGATGGATGGAAGAGAGGCATAGAAACAAGCAGCAGATTTGAAATCAAGAACAAGAAGCTGAGAGCTCCCATCCTTTATTCCAAGCACAAAGCAGAGAGAGCCAATTGGAAGCAACCTTTATTCTCAAAGCATGCCCCCAATGATATACTTCATCCAAAAAGGCTGTACTGCTAAAGCCTCCTTAAACAGTGCAACCTTGGGCACAAGGTATTCAAATACCTGAGACTATGGGTACTTTTGTTTTTTCTTTTTTTTTCTATTTATTTATTTTTTATTATATATTTCCCTTATATACATTTCAAATATAATCCTGAAAGTTCCCTATACCCTCCCTCCGCCCTGCTCCCCTATCCACCCACTCCACTCCCGCTTCATGGCCCTGGCATTCCCCTGTACTGGGGCATATAAAATTTACAATACCAAGGGACCTCTCTTCCCAGTGATGGCTGAATAGACCATCTTCTGCTACATATGCATCTAGAGACATGAGCTCTGGGGGTACTGGTTAGCTCATATTGTTGTTCCACCTATAGGGTTGCAGACCCCTTCAGATCCTTGGGTGCTTTCTCTAGCTTCTCCATTGGGGGCCCTGTGTTCCATCTTATAGATAGATGACTGTGAGCATCCACTTCTGTATTTGCCAGGCACCGGCATATCCTCATACAAGACAGCTATAACAGGATCCCTTCAGCAAAATCTTTCTGGCATATGCAATAGTGTCTGAGTTTGATGGCTAATTATGGGATGGATCCCCAGGTGGGGTAGTCTCTGGATAGTCCATCCTTTCGTCTTAGCTCCAAACTTTGTCTCTTTAACTCCTTTCATGGGTATTTTGTTCCCTTTTCTAAGGAGGAATGAAATATCCACCCATTGGTCTTCCCTCTTCTTGATTCCAGAAGATCCAACAATACCTCTCCTGGGCATATACCCAGAGGAAGTTTCAACTGGTAATAAGAACACATGCTCCACTATGTTCATAGCAGCTGTCTTTATAATAGCCAGAAGCTGGAAAGAACCCAGATGTCTCTCAACAGAAGAATGGATACAGAATGTGGTTCATTTAAACAATGGAGTACTACTCAGCTATTAAAAACAATGGATTTATGAAATTCTTTGACAAGTGGATCTATCTTGAGGAGATCATCCTTAGAGAGGTAACCCAATCACAAAAGAAGTCATTAGATATGCACTCACTGATAAGTGGATATTAGCCCAGAAACATAGAACACCCAAGATACAATTTGCAAAACACGAAACTCAAGAAGAGGGAAGACCAATGGGTGGATACTTCATTCCTCCTTAGAAGAGGGAACAAAATACCCATGGAAGGAGTTACAGAGACAAAGTTTGGAGCTAAGATGAAAGGATGGACTATCCAGACACTACCCCACCCAGGGATCCATCCCATAATTCTATGGCAGTTTGAAGTGGCTAAAAAATAATAATTCCCAGATAGCTATTCAAACAATATTTTCCACTGTGTATGTGAGGGTGTATGAATGTGCTTTCAGAATATAATATTTGAATCATGAGACTGAGTGAAAAAGTCTATCCTTATCAATGTGGGCAGGCATTATCCAATCCATTAAAGCCTGACTAGAAGGAAAGGGTGAAGGAAGGGACATCCATTCCCTCCTTCAACTCAAATAGCTATCTTCTCCTGTCCTTTGCTCCCATCCCATGCTCCTGCTCACCAGGCCTTCAAATGGGGCCTGAAGTGTCAATGGTACTGCAGCCCACAGCAAATCATGTGGCTTCTCATGTTCCGTCACTATGCTAGACATCTCATATTTCATCCATTTGTTCTGTTGTCATGGAAAACACTTGCTAACACAAAGATTGCTTTTTGCTGTGAATTTGGATCATCATAAATGAGTACCAATGTAAAGATGAAATTGGGGGTTTTCACATTACATACAAAATGCCTTTAGGAGATGGTAATCAGAGAGAGAGAGAGACAGAGAGAGAGAAACAGAGAGAGAGAGAAACAGAGAGAGATATGGAAATCATTGCTAGTGTGGTTTCAGGTCATTTCTTGTTACACAGAATCTCAAAATGGCCTAACAGAGGTTCTACTTAGATGACTTTGGTTCACCAGTTCCAGCCACCATTCTCACATCCCACCTATGCTGATCTCCATGGATACAAACATGAATAAGTCACAAACTTTGACTGTAATACTACTAGCTCTACCAAATAGTGTGTAAGACCCTAGTGCAAATGAGGTCCCATGACACTTCCTTCAAAGATGCAAATACAGAAGAACTACTACACTACAATAAAGACAGTGTTATCTGATAATGGCGCAGAAGTGGCTGAGAAAATAAAAAGCTAGCAATGGAAAGCTAACTTAGAGGCAAACAAAACCTTCAAAAATTAAACACAATATAGTTAAAACCTTTTGTGTTTTCTCATATATATATATATATATATATATATATATATTGGATATATATACATGTTGGATATATCGATATATATATATATATCGATATATTTTTTTTCAAGAAACCGAAAAAACTGTATTTAAGATGAAATAATTGGCTAATTAAACAAGGTGGCAAGGACAGTGTGCTGTTGCAGGATATTTGATCACACTGTGAACCGTGAAATTGTGTTAATGACTGGAAAACCCTGTTTTTAGTTGTGGTGTGGCTCAGCCTTAGTACATAGCTTTAATCCAAGAGCTTTCTGCTTGAATACTGTAAACAGGATTTAATAAAGTCAACCATAGGTCAAGAGGTGGAACAAGCAACCAGTTGACAGGAAGTGAACATAGGATCACTGAGGGGAAAAAAAACACAGAGAGCAAGAAGGAGTCAGGAGGACAGATAGAGATGACAGGAAGGAGAAGGGAGAGACATTTGGTGTAAAAGAGGGGTTTTTGTTGTTGTTTTGTTTTGTTTCCCTGTTAATTACCAAGCTTTCACCACAGCATCTGGCTCCTGAATCTTCACTGGTCAAATCAAATGATTGAGATTTTGTTTAAAAACAACAGTTTGAACTGAACATCATGTACATAAAAAAGAAAGCACCTGCTGTACTCACGAACTGAAAGCTTCGGTAAATGAATTTTCATTCAAAAAAACAAAGCATATGTATACGAAGATGCCAGCAGAAAGAATAAGAACAAATTCAGGTCTGTCAAGTACTGCAGGCACTGTGTCTGTAGTCTTACTTGCAATTTCATTTCAGTCATTCAGAAGTATCTACTGGTAGTACCTTGACAGGAAGGCTTCTGAGAAAGCTACTGAGGAAGAAATCAGGGAGAGATTTCAATACTCTGCTCTGTTCTTGAAATTTCTGTGCCCTAGGCAGGTCCTTAGATTGTACCAGGGTTGGTAGATGGGCAAGTGCAAGTATTACTATGAAAGAACAAGTGAAAGATAACACAGACAAATTTCAAGCCACAAGAAACTGACTGAAGTCTCTTATTAAAGCAAGTGTTATGAGCTTGAAGAGAGTGGGCTCAGTCCATGTAGATACTCACGAGGTTTTACTTGGATGTGAAACCAAACGTCGAGCAAGAGAAACTGAATCAAAAGGGATAAACTAAGTTCTGCCTTAAAACAGCTTCGAGGGGAGGCTGCAGAGGAAGAGTCTATGGTAAGGACAACTAGCTGATGCCTATAGAGATGCTCAGGGCTGATGGGGTCAGTTTGAATGAAACTTTGAATGAAGATGGAATGTTAAGGCTGGCCTGTTTACTACAGATAATGGTAACACTTACAGATAATGGTAACACCCTGCCTACACAGTTCCATGTTTTGAACCTCATTTTCTCTCCACCCCCTCTTGTGCTTTGGAGGATATTGTGATATCATGGACAGCTTTGCAATGCACAAATGGGGGAAAATAAATGTGCTTATTGAAGCTGTAGGAAAAAATGAACATGATCTAAAAAGTATAGCATCGGGGGGACAGAAAGGAAGCTGGAGGCATGACAAGGAAGAGTACAGCCTTGTAGTCTGTCAAGCTTGAACCCTTTCATTGTTGTGAACGTGATGGATTCCAGCTCTTGGAACTGTTCTGCAAAGCACAGTATATTTGAAGCGAGATATTCTTTCAACTCTAATGGTGAAAGATATTCTGAAGAAGCAAGGATTTCAGGGCTGAGGCTAGGATCAAATGCCTTATCTAACACATAGTGTTAGTAAGAGGATGAACTTAGGCAGAGGTGGTTCAAAGTTCCTCTTGTAGAGGGAGATTTTTCTGCTACAATGCACCAGACTAGCTGACTGTGGGATTATCAAGAGGGTACACTCTGATTGCTTTCCATATCAGCTTACCTATTATCTATAAACAACATCCATCACTCTGTGAAACAAACCTCCTTTTGGCTACGAAGTATACTTGCCACTAGGTTCATGTTCTTCTTCTTTTCTTTTTGCCTTTCTCTTTCTTTCCATTCCTCTCTTTATCTCTTCCTATCACCAGGAGATTTTGTTCATGTTTGTGTCAGTATTGGTAACAAAAGCCTCTAGCCGAACCTTGTCAGACAGAGTAAGGAATCCTCATAATGTAAAAAGAGCAGCTCTTAAGGTTTTAGGTCTCAAAACATTGAGGTTTAATTTTGCATTTGACCCCAGTCTCAGCATTCACATGTGCAAATTACTTGAAATCCCCTGTAAAAATGAAATAAGAGCATGGAGAGTGGGGTCTAAAGCATAGAAAGGAATCCAGAAAAGTAAGGGACATGAAATGAAAAGAGAACATTTGGAGAAAGGAAGGAAGTTAGGGACTGGGTAAAAATGTTAGTGAGGGATTTGATCAGAATGTCATTGATATATGAAAGTGGCAGGATTAGTCTCTTCTGGGGCTCAATTGCTGCATGGTAATTATAGGTTTCTGAACCCTCTCTAACTCTATGATTTAAATAGTCCATATGTCCTGCTATCTACTATCAAAGAAGTCTAAACACAAAATCCTAAAGGTAGAGAATAGCAAGAACACAGTCAACTATCCGAAATTGGTGGTGTCATCAGAAGTCATGTGACCTGTGAGAAAGCCCCACTATATGGACAAGAGGGGAACACTCCATGAAGTTAGAATTTGTGAAGGACTAAAAATCAATACCTGGCAAACAGTGATAAAAGAAGGTCAAACGGAAAGATTATCATAACATGGCTATCCTGTTTGTTCCCTGGCTATCACTACTATATAGCTTTAAAATTATCCAGTGTGAGACTATTTACAATAATATGCCTGCCAAGAAAGCCATTTAATAGCTTTTAGCAGACAGTATTACAGCATCTGCATTTCTACATAACGAGAGACTCTTTTTTTCCAATGCCAATTTAATCAGGTTGTTACTTTTCTCACCAAAAGCAAGTCCCAGCATCTCAGAGGCAGAACACAAAAGCAGCTGACCCAGACATTCCACAAAGCCACAGCATGAGAGAAATAAAGAAATAAGCCCGCATTTGGAATAATTGAATAGCAGCCTGCATTTGGCAGATTATGTAGAGGGATACAAAGCCCATTGGTTCCCACTCAGTATCCATTATTCTATTCTTCTTTAATTATAAAAGCGTGGTCTAACTCCCTTAATTATTAAACCGTGGCAATGCTCTCTCTCTCTCTCTCTCTCTCTCTCTCTCTCTCTCTCTCTCTCTCTCTCTCTCTCTCTCTCTCTTTTAATTTCCTGCTTTTGGAAAGTGGATGTGGGAGCTAGAGCCTCAAAAGCTATCCCAAACCCCAAGCATGAACTACAAAACCAAGAAAGCTGAATCATGGGATGTAGAAGCTGGAGCATGCTGAGTATGGCATGACAGCCAGAGTTTGCACCGATGATGAGGAGTTGCCAGGTATTATGAAATCACCCCTTCTTTACATTGTTTACATGAGAACAAAACAGCCATATTGTTTAAGACACTGCTGTTTGTGGATGCTCCCTTTGTCGCTTTGGCATAGATGACTTTGTCTTAGATGGCATACTATCTGGGCAATAAATAATAAATGGGTTACATTTAACTCCCCAAATGGATGGATGTAAATACAGGTGACTTAAAAAGAAAAGAAATGAAAGAGAAAGATGAGTGTCTCTCTTCTCTGCCTGATGTTACTGTTGAGTATACTGACAAGAGAATTTAAAGAAGAAGGGTTAGTTAACTCACAGCTGCACCCACAGCCGTCATAGTAGGTAAGTGAAGCTGCAGGAGTTTAAAGCAGCTGGTCACAGGCCTGCAGGCAGAAGAAAGAATACTGCATGACACAGCAGTGCTCAGCTCAGATATCTCCATGCTCCTATAATTCAGGATCCCCTGTTTAGGGAATGGTGCCACCCATGGTGCCACCCATTTTCAGTGTGAATCTTTTCACCTCAATAACATAATCAAGATAATCTCTCAAAGGAATGTCCACCAGCCAACCTAACCTAGACAATCTCTCAGAGGTTGCCAGCTTGTATAAAATTGGCAGTTAACAATAACTAGTCACAATCAGTATATATAAATTGCCAAAGAATGAAACATGAGAGAGGGCAAAACAGCTTTGTAGCCCTAACCAAGTGAAAGTTTTCTATTATCAGTTCAGTTGAGAGAATAGTAAAAGTAACAGTAAGCCAGTCTCTACTGTGCCCTTTGGATGAAAGGGTGTATAATTACTTTTATATAGCCATAGAAAGCTCAGATTTGACAATGCTAATGCATTTTCAATTAATTTACACTACATTTTTTGTTGTGTCCACACTGGTTCACCTTTTGCAAATATGTTCTATAAACCTTAAAATAAAAGTTGAAGCAAATAAAAATAGTTGGTAAGCAACATTAAATTCCAGGTGGTAAATTTAGGATTGTCTTGACATATTTTTGTTGTTGTTGTAGTGCTTTTCTATTGTTTATTTTTTGATATTTCATAAGTTTTTTTTTTCAAAATTAAAACATTTAAGGTCACTATTAAGAAACCTAAGTAGGGAATAATATGGAGAGGCACACATATTTGGATACTGTGACAGGATGGGTAAGACCTGCAGGAGCTGAAGTCAGACAAAATCCCAGCACAGAAGAGGGAATTGGACACAAAGTTTCCCAAGAAGCTATTTTCAATAAATAGCTGCTAGAACAGGGAAACTCAGTTTTCTTTAATGGAGGGGCCTATCAATCAAATTCCATCAATCAAACTGTATCAATCAGACTCTGGCAGCCCCCATGCTCAGGAGTAGTCAGCCAACACAAACTAGACTCCATAGTTTTTGTTTTTGTCTCATTATATAACCCTGGCTGGTCTGGAACTCACTATATACTCCAGGCTGGCCTCCAACTCACAGAGATCTGCTTGACTTTGCCTCTGAGTTCTAAAATTGTATTCATGCTCCACCATGACCATCTTTTTAGTTTTAAAATGGAGAAAGAGTATGAAGTTGGTTTGTATGGATGTGGGTAAGGATCTTGAAGGAGTCAGAGGAGGAGAGAGACTGTAATCAAATATATATTGTGTGAAATTCTCAAAGAATAAATAAAAATAGCATTTAAAATACAGGTTTCTGAATCTGTATCAGTTTCACGTGCCTTTCCTTGGGCTCCCTTCTGTCTGTGTGTTTGTTTTGTCTTATCTTATTATCTTGTATTATTATACCTTAGCTGCCTGTTTGTTTTCTAATGAAAGACAGAAAAGGAGTGGATCTGGATGCGATGGGATCTGGATGGAAGGAAACTGGAAGGAATAAAGGGAAGAGACACTGGAATAAAGATATACTGCGTGAAAAATAATCTATTTTCAATTTTATAAAACCATGGAGTGTTTGAATGCTTACAGTGAAGTAATGCTCACTGAAAAGAACCAAGAGGCAGTTTCAACCCACACTATTACCTAATCAAGGAGATTTCTTGTTTTGATGTTCTACTGCTAAATCTGTTTTTAATTATTTCTTTTACTTTTTGGAATTATAATATAATTACATCATTCCCTTTTCTCACTCCAAAGCCTCTCATAAGGC
The DNA here is from genome assembly GCF_978045245.1 of Mus caroli. Lineage (NCBI taxonomy): Eukaryota > Metazoa > Chordata > Mammalia > Rodentia > Muridae > Mus > Mus caroli. The sequence continues at coordinate 81,322,164 of NW_028227266.1, forward strand.
CCTCCTTGCTATCTCAAATCCATGGCCTCTTTTGTTCATTAAGTTTTGTTAAATACATATGTATATATGTATATGCATATATATTCCTAAACACATAAGTACAATTTGCTCAGTCTATGCAATGCTACATGCGTATGTTTTCAAGAATGACTATTCGATATCATATAATCCTAAGGCTTCAGTACTGACCCATATACCTTGGCAGTAACCAACAACTCTCTAATTGAATTGAAGGCTTGCTCAAGAGGGAAAGAAAGCTAGCCAGCAACCAAAACCAGTGAAGCCATGGATCTTGGAGGAAAATATAAACCAGCCACTTTACTAAACCATTGTAATTCCTAACTATATCCCAAATACTTGTTGTTATACACACTGATAAGTGTCGTCTTCATCCCTCATCAAAGAAACTTTTCTTTGCAACCATTACAGAAAATCATAGAGCAATAAAAATGCAGAGTTGTGGAGTACAGTCCCGAGGGAGAAATCATCCCGTATACAAGTCCTGTGCCTAAGGCTCAGGGGTCATTGCAATCTCTCTCTCTCTCTCTCTCTCTCTCTCTCTCTCTCTCTCTCTCTCTCTCTCTCTCTCTCTCTCTCTCTCCTAAAAATACCAAGGGGCTGGAGCTGACACTGTAATAATGACAGTGATGATCTAACTGTGAGTCACTATGCTTTTCCATCTTTAAGGATGAATAAACTAAGACTTACAAGGGGATGAGATCCCAACACATGAGATCCCAACACACCAATTTCTTCCAAACAACATGAGAATTGTCTTAGGTAGGACTTCTGGAGATAAAAGATGGCTAGGTAGACAAATCACCATCTGTGAGAGTGTGAGCACAGGGGTTAGGAACCCCAGCACACAGATAAAAGCCAAGCAGACATGGTGGTCTATCTGCTAACCCTAGCTGAGACAGGAGATTCCCAGAGCAAGAAGACTAGATAGAATATCAGACCCACAAGCTCGGGGTTAAGCAAAAGAGTTCAGTTAAATAAATGGAGAGCAGTCAAGGAAGACATGCAACACCAACCTCTAGGTTACCCACATAAAAACACCTAAATGCACACATAAGGACAAATGTGTACCCACCTGCACAAAATTGTCATCATGCAAGCCATATGCACACACCTGTGCAAAAGGAGACTATTAAAATCTGCTGGAGGTCACCCTCTGCTTAAAAGCAGAAACCAGGTGCATCAGGTTAGGAAATTGTAGATACTTAATTAAAGCTAATTGCGTGTCCCTTCCTCCATGCATTGTACAGGAGAAGTAGAGCAAAGATCGCGAGAAACTGAAGAATCTGGACCAAAAACTTCATTTCAAAAATAAAGTAGAAGTTATGCTGTTTGTACAATTATTCTGATCAAACAAGAAAATAATATAAATCTAAGCTGTTATTTTTTCCAGAAGGGTTTTAATCAAAGAAAGACAGAGAGAGAGAGAGAGAGGGGGGGGGGATGGAGGGAGGGAGGGAGGGAGGGAGGGAGGGAGGGAGGGAGAGAGAGAGACAGAAAGAAAGAAAGAAAGAAAGAAAGAAAGAAAGAAAGAAAGAAAGAAAGAAAGAAAGAAAGAAAGAAAGAGGAAAAAAGGACAAAGAAAAGAGGTCCTTGGGAAAAGAATATGCAATGAGCTAGTTATCTTCCAAGAATTCTGGGCCTCTATTGGGATTTTCAAACAAGTGTAGCAGGACACACAGCAACTGGAAAGGACTTAAGAGGCATCATTTCTAGGAGGCTAGGTCACTTCATCCACATCCTATAGATTAAAGGTGAAAGTAACAATTTGTGTCACATGGACTGAGCTTTTCCTAGAATGTTTCAGAGTTATAAAGGCAGCTGAAATATCATGTTCTTCTTAAGAATCTGGTCATATTGAGTTACCAATGCAACCAACCCACAACACAAGACTCAAAGCAGTAGAAAATTGTAGATTTGATTATTTTGTTAATTATTAAGTGAAAAAAAATAAAACAGCGTTCCTCGGATTATACTTCCTCAATTTTAACTTTTTATATAGCTTACCTAGCACTTTTCTGAATCTCTTTCTTCAATTGCTGCGATTTATTACTGTCTGCACAAACTTCCTTTAATGTCCAGTTAAACTAATTGTTTGAAACAGCAACACAATTTCTAAGTCATAAACATGAACTTAACATGCAGACAACACTATCATGAGTAATAAAATAAGGAAAAAATGTCTAGTTAACATTGCATTAAGATTAAGCTCTTAATTACATACCCAAATATTTCAATTATATCTTTGCAAGGATACAGGCAAGCTTATCCCATCAAATTATAAAATTAGGGCCTATTTTACACATATCTTAAATACATAAATAAAACTCACCTTGTGTGTAAACTTTTTTATCATTAAACTTGTGTTTCACTGTTGTAAACCCTTTTCTGTAAAATTCAAAAGTATTTAATGGATTTTAAAACCTCTGAAAAAATTACAAAGCTATTCAGACACCCTAATGAAACAAATCCCTAGTAAGAAGCAAAATATATGAGCACCAAACTTTAGGAATGACGGAGCCAATGAGTTAGAAAACACTTAGGAAGCTCTTACTTTGTCTACAGTGTGACATAATATGACAATTTAACAGACAAGATCTATGTTGAAAGAATTTCTAGTCCTTGATGGTGATTGGGGTATACATGTTGAATTTAATAGTTACCATTTACATAGAAATGTTAGGTACATTAACGTCACAGTGGCTAAGGGAACTAGAGGAGAGATAGAGAAATCAAAAATGTTTATGAAGAATGTCTAAAGGTAGTGAAATTTAGATATCTCAGCAACAAGGGCTGAGTCTCTGCAACAGCAGAGATTAATGTGTCATTCTGTTTAGCAGATGTTTCTGGAAGTATTCATTACTGGCCTTGGAGATGCTGTGGGAAATGACAGTACACAGTAGGTGAACATGGGAAAAGTAAGTTTGCTAATTCAGAGCATTTGGCAGAGTGTGAGGTAAGGAAATGCTAGCCCTGGCTGATTTCTTACTCCTCTGATAGTCTGGCCTGGCCACACCCAGGTTTTCTAATATTTCTTTCCTGTGTTCAGTCTGTCCCCATCCCTGAGCCTGACCTATATAGTGAATACATCAGCAAGCATACCCTGCAACCTGAGACTAAAGTCACCTGCAAAACCCAGACACTTTGTGATGTCCTTCGATAGCCTCTGCCCATTACACCTTTAAATTCCTTTTGGAACAGCTTATAAACCTTCTCCTTTTTTCTCATCTATTTCCTCCCTATTTTTGTTGCTTGCTTGTTTGCTTGCTTGGCTTTTTGCATTATTATTAATTATTATTATTACTTTTGTACGCTGAAATCTAGTGTGCTTCTTTATTTTTTCAAATTATTCTTATAAACCATTTCTCAGTCCTCACCTTGAGGTTTCTGCTATTAGCAGATGCACAAAAGTCCTATCTGATTTTGTCTTTCACCCCTTGCTCCAGCCCTATCACTGAGCTTCAGAGCACCTTCTTTGGCATACATTCCTAGGGAAGGCTCTATCTCACACCCCAATTTTGTGCTATTTGTGATTTTTTTAATTTAATTTAATTTTTTATTTATTCATTTTACATCACACTCATTGCTTCCTATCCTGGTTACCCCTCGCGCAATCCTTCCCCCATCCCTTAACCCCTTCTCCTGTGAGCGGGTGGAGGCCCCCGGGTATATCCCCCACAAACCCTGGCACTTCAGGTCTTTGAGAGGTTAGGCACTTCCTATCCCAGTGAAGTCAGACAAGGCAACCCAGCTAGAACAGGAAACAGTGTTTGGGAGAGCCACTGCTCCAGTTGTTTGGGACCGATATGAAGACCAAGCTGCACATCTGCTACAGAGGTACAGCGAGGCCTAGGTCCAGGACGCCCGTGTATCTTCTTTGGTTGGTGGTTCAGACTCTGAGAGTCCCAAGGATCCAGAGGATTGGTTACTGTACCAATCCCTGACACTATTAATGATACTCTGATACGCTTGCAGACAGGGACATGTTGTCCCTTGAGAGGCTCCACCCAGCAGCCAACTCAAACAGATAAGGAAACACACAGCCAAACAGTGGATGGAGCTTGGGGACTCTAATGGAACAACAGAAGGAAGGATTGTAGGCCCCGTACGGATAGGAACTCCATAGGAAAGTCAACAGTCACAAATACTCATGAATTTTGAGCCAGATCTTTTGTCTATCCTATCCCACTTTCTGCAATGGGTTTAGCAGAAGACATTTAGTTTGACCCCAGGAAAGTAGGATAGCTAAATTTGAGCCAAGTCTCAGGAAATTTTAAGTATCATATAAAGAGTATTTTGGCATGTCCAATAATCCAATTTCTTCCAAAATTTGAGTCCAAATGGCCAAAGAACATGGATTTTAATATAATTGTTTTGGGAACAAACAGTTCTTTCATAATGCCATCCTTCACTGGTGAGCACAGGCCTACTGGGTAGCATCTCTTTGCTTTCAGGGGCAAAAGCCATTTATGTGCTCAATCAAAAGTTCTAACATCATCAGTTATCTGACAAATCACCAAATTACTATAGAGAAAGTATAAACAGACACTGTTGTGTGGTTAGATATATAAAAGAGCAATGTGTAAGTGCAAAACCTCTAGGAAAGAAAGAATTGCTTTGGGAGAGCTTGCAAACATCCTTCTGCAATACAATTATGAAGACTATTTCAAAAAGAAACAGTAACTGGGCTTGCTAGTCAGTAGTCATCACAGTGGTTCATACAATTCCACAGCAAGGATCAAGATATGTGTGCTCCGGCATTACACCTCAGAACCAGCTTCTTACTCTATTCAGCAGGAGGGTAGATTCCACATCCTGTGGGTTGTTGCTGTTTTAATTTCCATAACAACAAGTTAAATGTGCTCTTGGGCTTTGTAATAAATCATGCTAACATTTTCTTCTGTTGATAGAAAAAATATAATTCGTGGCAGAGGATGTTTTTGCAAGCACATCATATCACACTGTTTTCTTCTAAAACAGCTTCATTTCTATTTCAACCTAAGCCAGTAATTAAAGTATGTGTGGTGTTTATTATTGTCATTGGAAATCTCAAGTGTTAAAAATAGCCCTTTAAAATAGCTTAACTAGAAGACAGGCTAGATAGCTCAGTTGTAAGAAAACTTGTTATGTATGTATGAGGACAGCACACAAATGTGAAATGTTTGGATGTGCTGTGCATTCCTGTAACCCAGGCAGTGTAGAGGAGCAGAGGTAGCAATCACTAGGGATTATTAGACACAAGCCTCACCCAGTATCAATAGGAGACCCTATCTCAAAAGGTGGAAAGATAGAGCAGGATGCCCAAAGTCCTTCCCTGTCCCCTCTGAATGCACATACAGGCACACACTTACACCACACTCATGTGCACATAAAACAATAATCTTATTGACAAGATGAGACATGGTTTACATTGGTTTTAGCTAGATATCATCATGTGCCTTGTTAAAAATGGAACAGTTCAATGCTTTAAAGAATTGGACTTCAGGACAGAAAGTAATCTAATATGTTTTTATTTAACAACTGATTTCCTGACAGGGTTTTTTTTTCAATTCACTAATTAAAATTAATCCATTCTACATATGATGTCTGTTACAAGTAGAGATTAAAAAATGCCTAGGAAGGCTAGGTGTATGACCATTCTCCTTAGACACTAGACAGACAGTGAAGACCACATTTTGTTCACCTCAGTCATTCACTATTCCTCCCCTGTGCAAACTGTGCCAAAATCCCTGTTATACACCCTTGATAGGTGAGTTCATGATTAGCTGGAGTTTAACATCATAGGTCTGTGGATTGTGCACACATCCAAATGTGCACATGTGTGTAAGTCCACATTTCTAATATATAGCTTCAAATTCAATACGATGACCACATTTACTCAATACCTTAAATGAGATTTTCTTGGAAATTTACAAATACCAAAGGCATTGACTGTGATTTCTCAATCTCACATTTATAGAATAGGTAGGTGCTTGGTTGATTCCTCCATGGGTAAAGTGTTTGATGCATAAAATCTAGGGCCTATCTTGAGATTCTCAGCATCCACATAAAAATCCACGCATGGCAGGTGTGTTGGTTTGAATAGGTGTGGCCCCCGTACACCAATGTGTTTGAATGCTGGGCACATGGAGAATGGCACTAATAGGAGGCATGGCCTTGTTGGAGTTGGTGTGGCCTATGCTCAGTTTCTGCCCAGCGTGGGACACAGTTTCCTACTGTCTGTCTGTGGATCAAGATGTAGAACTCTCAGCTCCTTCTCCAGTACTATGTCTGCTTGTACGCTGCCATGTTTCCCACGATGATGATAATGGACTAAACCACTGAAATTGTAAGCCAGCCCCAATTAAATGTTTTCCTTTATAAGAATTGCCTTGTTCATGGTGTCTCTTCACAGCAATAAAACCCGAACTAAGACTGGAGTGCATACCAGTAATCCCAATGCTGGGGAAGCAAAGACAGGAAGAGCTTGCTGGAGCTTGTGGCCTGCTAGACTGGCCTTTCTGACAATGAGAGGGACCCTGTCTCAAAAAGTAGAGAGTAGGGCACCTCATTCACAAAGGTTCATGTACACCTGCAGGTACATATGTCCACACAAAAACATTAAAACTTAATCATAATACATCATGCAAACAATGTATTAGACATAGATATAATTGAATCCATGTGTATGTGCTTATATATTTTATATATTGTAATAAACTCTAGCAAATACATATATATGTATGTAAATAATGCATAGACTTATACAAAGTTTCAGTTACTCCAATATCCCCTTAATAAAGAGGAAAGATATTGATTGTTGAGATCCAATCCCCCCTTATAAAGAGAAAAATATTGATCAGTATTCACTACTGCTGACCTTGAGGTTCTTACTGTTGTATACTTGTTATCTTCTCTGTTCTTGCTGTCGTTTGATTGTTTGTTATCTTCTCTCACTACATCAATCCATTTTAGTCCATATTTTTCTAATGTACTCCTCACCTCCGGTGCTGAGGTTTTGTAACTACAGCACTGATTCTTCTTTTGTTATTGTTATTGCAAAGTTGTACAGCTGGAAGAAAATTCCAGGGATACAAATCTCTAGTGAAAACCACAGTTCATTGCCGCCTCTGTCTCTCCTGCTGACTTATCAAGGTAACAGAAATGTTTTTCATGTTCTGGAAATAACTAATCCCAACATATTCTATACTAGTTCACAATCCCAGATTTTGTAGAGGACTTGTCCGTTCAATTGCCCTTTGAAGCATTCTTCATCTGCTCTGCTTCCTTCCTATGAATACCCCAATGTTAACACCCCCAAGTCCTTCTACATTAATATTGTTTTATTATATTTAACTCAGAAATGGTATCAGGTCTTCGCTGTTTTTCCTGCATAATTATGTCTTGATATATCAAGATACGCACACACACACAAACACACACACACACACCAACATAGATAGAATGTGAATAGATATATTAAGGAGCACATATATACTTCATACAGCATTGATATATATTGAAGTATATATTGATATATACTTCAGACAGGATTATTTTTATTTCACCTTTTAAAATACTATTGAATCCATTCCTCTGTTGAGGGGCATCTGGGTTCTTTCCAGATTCTGGCTATTATAAATAAGGCTGCTATGAACATAGTGGAGCATGTGTCCTTCTTACCGGTTGGGACATCTTCTAGATATATGCCCAGGAGAGGTATTGCTGGACCCTCCGGTAGTACTATGTCCAATTTTCTGAGAAACCGCCAGACTGATTTCCAGAGTGGTTGTACAAGCTGGCAATCTCGCCAACAATGGAGGAGCGTTCCTCTTTCTCCACATCCTCGCCAGCATCTGCTGTCACCTGAATTTTTGATCTTAGCCATTCTGACTGGTGTGAGGTGGAATCTCAGGGTTGTTTTGATTTGCATTTCCCTGATGATTAAGATGTTGAACATTTTTTCAGGTGCTTCTCTGCCATTGGGTATTCCTCGGGTGAGAATTCTTTGTTCAGTTCTGAGCCCCATTTTTTAATGGGGTTATTTGACTTTCTGGAGTTCACGTTCTTGAGTTCTTTATATATATTGGATATTAGTCCCTTATCTGATTTAGGATAGGTAAAGATCCTTTCCCAATCTGTTGGTGGTCTTTTTGTCTTATTGACGGTGTCTTTTGCCTTGCAGAAGCTTTGAAATTTTATGAGATCCCATTTATCGATTCTCGATCTTACAGCACAAGCCATTGTTGTTCTATTCAGGAATTTTTCCCCTGTACCCATATCTTCGAGGCTTTTCCCTACTTTCTCCTCTATAAGTTTCAGTGTCTCTGGTTTTATGTGGAGTTCCTTAATCCACTTAGATTTGGCCTTAGTACAAGGAGATAGGAATGGATCAATTCTCATTCTTCTACATGATAACCGCCAGTTGTGCCAGCTTGTTGTGCCATTTGTTGAAAATGCAGTCTTTTTTCCCCTGGATGGTTTTAGCTCCCTTGTCAAAGATCAAGTGACCATAGGTGTGTGGCTTCATCTCTGGGTCTTCAGTTCTGTTCCATTGGTCTACTTGTCTGTCACTATATCAGTACCATGCAGTTTTTATCACAATTGCTCTGTAGTACAGCTTTAGGTCAGGCATGGTGATTCCACCAGAGGTTCTTTTATCCTTGAGAAGAGTTTTTGCTATCCTAGGTTTTTTATTATTCCAGATGAATCTGCCGATTGCCCTTTCTAATTCGTTGAAGAATTGAGTTGGAATTTTGATGGGGATTGCATTGAATCTGTAGATTGCTTGTGGAAAGATAGCCATTTTTACTATATTGATCCTGCCAATCCATGAGCATGGGAGATCTTTCCATCTTCTGAGATCTTCTTTAATTTCTTTCTTCAGAGACATGAAGTTCTTGTCGTACAGATCTTTCACTTCCTTAGTTAGAGTCACGCCTAGGTATTTTATATTATTTGTGGCTATTAAGAAGGGTGTTGTTTCCCTAAAAATATGGAACACTTCACGAATTTGTGTGTCATCCTTGCTCAGGGGCCATGCTAATCTCTGTATCGTTCCAATTTTAGTATATGTGCTGCCAAAGATAATGGATACAGAAAATGTGGTACATTTACACAATGGAGTACTACTCAGCTATTAAAAAGAATGAATTTATGAAATTCCTAGGCAAATGGATGGACCTGGAGGGCATCATCCTGAGTGAGGTAATCACAAAGGAACTCTCACAATATGTACTCACTGATAAGTGGATATTAGCCCATAAACTTAGGATACCCAAGATATAAGATACAATTTGCTAAACACATTAAACTCAAGAGAACGAAGACCAAAGTGTGGACACTTTGCCCCTTCTTAGAATAGGGAACAAAACACCCATGGAAGGAGTTACAGAGGCAAAATTTGGAAGTGTGACAAAAGGATGGACCATCTAGTGATTGCCATATCCAGAGATCCATCCCATGATCAGCTTCCAAACGCTGACACCATTGCATACACAAGCAAGATTTTGCTGAAAGGACCCAGATATAGCTGTCTCTTGTGAGACTAGGCCAGGGCCTAGCAAACACAGAAGTTAAAGCTCACAGTCAGCTATTGAATGGATCACAGGGCCCCCAATGGAGGAGCTAGAGAAAGTACCCAAGGAACTAAAGGGAACTGCAACCCTATACGTGGAACAACAATATGAACTAACCAGTACCCCGGAGCTCTTGTCTCTAGCTGCATATGTATCAAAAGATGGCCTAATAAGCCATCACTTGAAAGAGAGGCCCATTGGACTTGCAAACTTTATATGCCCCAGTACAGGGGAACGGCAGGGCCAAAAAGGGGGAGTGGGTGGGTAGGGGAGTGGGGAGGTATGGGGGACTTTTGGTATAACATTGGAAATGTAAATGAGCTAAATACCTAATAAAAAATGGAAAAAAATAATAAAATACTATTGATTTAAATATAGTTATAAGTTTATATCTTTCATTGTGTGTTTAAACATAAATGTCCAAAGAATTATATGACATTGAAAATGGGATTTTAAGCCTGAAATTTTTATTCCTTGATTGAATTTTTTTAATGTTCTTTTTTTTGGGGGGGGGCTGGTTTCAATCTTTTTTATTTTTTATTAGATATTTTCTTTATAAACATTTCAAATGCTATCCCGAAAGTTCCCTATACCCTCCCCAACCCTGCTCCCCTACCCATCCACTCCCCTTCTTGGCCCTGGCATTCCCCTGTACTGGGGCATATGAAGTTTACAATACCAAGGGGCTTCTCTTCCCAGTGATGGCCGACTAGGCCATCTTCTTCTACATATGCATCTAGAGATAGGAGCTCTGGGGGTATTGGTTAGTTCATATTGTTGTTCCACGTATAGGGAGCTCTTCAGCTCCTTGCGTGTTTTCTCTAGCTTCTCCATTGGGGGCCCTGTGTTCCATCTTATAGATGACTGTGAGCATCCACTTATGCACGTGCCAGGCATTGGCATAGCCTCATATGAGACAGCTATACCAGGGTCCCTTCAGCAAAATCTTTCTGGCATATGCAATAGTGTCTGGGTTTGGTGGCTGATTATGGAATGGATCCCCAGGTGGGGTAGTCTCTGGATAGTCCATCCTTTCATCTTCACTCCAAACTTTGTCTCTTTAACTCCTTTCATGGGTATTTTGTTCCCTATTCTCAGGAGAAATGAAGTGTCCACCCATTGGTCTTCCCTCTTCTTGATTCCAGAAGATCCAGCAATACCTCTCCTGGGCATAAACCCAAAGGAAGTTCCAACTGGTAATAAGAACACATGCTCCACTATGTTCATAGCAGCCTTATTTATAATAGCCAGAAGCTGGAAAGAACCCAGATGTCCCTCAACAGAAGAATGGATACAGAAAACGTGGTACATTTACACAATGGAGTACTACTCAGCTATTAAAAACAATGGATTTATGAAATTCTTGGACAAATGGATGTATCTGGAGGATATCATCCTTAGTGAGGTAACCCAATCACAAAAGAAGTCATTAGATATGCACTCGCTCATAAGTGGATATTAGCCCAGAATCATAGAAGACCCAAGATACAATTTTTTAAATGTTCTTATCTACCAACTTGTTGACAAATTCCTGTAGTGAGAGGTGGGATCTGACCTTGTACTTTTCCCTTCTCTGCACTGTCAGACAACAGATAACAATCTTTTTTTCTTATTGCACTTGACACTAGTGTATTCTCCTCCCTTTGTGCCTTGGGTGGAATGCCTAAGAATACAGTAAGTTCTAAATAATGAGTAAATGAATAATTAAATTGAAATAATACTTGTTGAGAAATTCTGTGTCTTACCAGTGTTACAAATGAGAGCATAATTTATTGAAAATGGGATTTAGGAATGAAATTGATCAAGTGTAAGCTCAGTGATTGTGTGTTCTCAGAACAATTTCTTCCTGCTTATCTTCAATCAAATGCAGAAAATCATATCCTCAAAAATTATTGAAGGCAGTATTAAATAAAAATAAGTATGACCGTGTGTTTCTACATACTTCTGTATGAAAACAGTGTGAGGTAGAAACTACCTTTGAACAAACACAAGAAAACTGAGATATTGACCAAGTTGTATAGAAAAAAAGCCGGGGTCCAAATCTAGCTACAGTTTCAAGAGCATTCCCCCTACTGATGCACGAATGTTAGTGGCATTTTCCACTCCAAGTAAGGGATGGATGTGGTGAACTTCAGTTCATTTGTCATTCTGTCTACCCCCAAACCTCTTTAGACTTAGCATCATTCTTTGGCATTTCACACCGGCCCAACATGTTTATAATTGGATGATCTGATAAATGATGCTGCAAGAGCCAGCATCTTTGACCTTCCTCTGCCATTTCCAATGCAAAATTCTTCAGTGCATTGTGGACCGTTGGATGCCTGCTCTGCTTTTGAAGGAGAGCTACACTAGTTCTGGCCATCTCACAGTTTTAGATACATCTGACTGTACATCAAATTACATATAATATATATATATATAATCTTTCTAGATTGATTTTCCTCTCTCCCTTTTATATGTAGCATCTATTATGTTGTGGTATCTAGTTGGTGTTCCATTAAATATCAAAATATAGTTTCTGGTAATTGTGATTTTTATTCATTCTTTACTGGCAATGTTCTTATCTAATTAGAAAAACACTAAATTCATAAGCAGTTAATGCAGATATGTTTTCAAACTTTAAACCACATTCTCTTGACCAGGGAATGAAATAAACAGATTCCTTACACGTGTGTGGATTTTTAGTCGTGGATTGCAGTTGAAAGCAATCTGCTTTAAATATCTGCAAGACATTAACAAGTATTTTAGGATATAAAGTAATTCTGGTAAAGTAGAAAGAAGCAAGACAGAACCAAGGGCTAAACAAAGAGTCGTTTGTGAATTCTCTGGAAACAGTAAGACATGAAATGGACTCATTTCCTCATTAATTATGGACTTCCACCCATTACCAACATCCTACTGCTAATTACTCAGAACTTTGCCAAGTATACATTTTGCATTTTGGCAGCATTTTATATTTATGTAATAAACTCTCCTGAAAAGACCAAAACTGCTTTGACTAAATCTACTTATTTAAGACAAGAAACTGTCTAGTAAAAAACTAAGGAAAGGCGATAATTATATACGTTCATATTCATATCCCTCTAAAGTTAAAGGTACAATAAAAGGATACAGTTTTGATCATCTGAAAGGAAGAATTCTATATTCTCCAGAATAATGGTACCCATGGTTCCTACAATGAACCTGTTTTTTTCTTGATTGGCACAAAGCTAACAGTAAGAGTTGTAACCTTTGAGTAATGAAAAAAAAAAGTCAGCAGATCTGGGGGTGGAGAAATAGCAGAGTGGTTAAGAGCATAGCATGCTCTTTCAGAGAACCCAAGTTTGGTCCCTACCTGATGTGGGCATCAGGTAGCTCACAAATGTCTGTAACCCATGGGATATGACACTCTGCTGGCCTCCACAGACACCTGCACTCACAAGTGCATACATACACACACACACACGCACACGCACACACACACGCACATGCACATGAACATGCACACACACGCATAATTCAAAAGAAAAACCATCATTTTCATTATAATATCATTACAATATGGAAAGCTAGTTTTTTAAGTCTCCATGTGCCAAAGGATCTTATTAAAAGAAAGCATTAGCTGTCATCCCCTACCAGACAACATTATATGCTCCCAGGCATAGCGACTAAATGAAATTTGCCCTTTGAGAACAACTGACTTATTATTGGTAACTGAAATTATATTAACGAATATAATGTAAGAGATGCCAGGCATATGGTGCAAAAGAAGAGAGTACTGACAGGAGAAGCATCTGTGGCAAGGCGATGAGGGATCCGATTAAAACTCCATGTAACACCAACAAATTTTTTTGTTGTTAATTTAAGAATTACTTTTGGATGACTAGCTCCCCAATCTTTTAAATTCCCACATTTTCTTCTACAGATATGAAAGTGTTGTTTCTGCTTCACATGCTGCAAGATATGAAGTCAAGGATGAACTGGGAATTCCTATAAAGGCAGTCTCTACAGTGTGGTTGAGGGAGTTTAGATGGATAGACAGCATCCCATCCTTCCTCTTCCATTCTCTCTATAATAGAAAACTCAGGTGCTGTTTCAAGCCTCACCTCAGCCAAGGATGGGTGCTTTCACCTTTCTCTCCACTGCTCACCACTACTGACAGGGCTGACTCCAAGGACCAAAATAGGTCAAGGCAGGGGGAGAGGAATTCAAAGAAAAGGTTTAACAAAAATATTACTTTCAAACAAGTAATAAAACTTTGTATCTATATAATGTATATGTATGTATGGATGCATATAACTTATATGTATATGATGTATATGTGTTCTGTGTATATGGTATATATTTATATGATGTATATGCATATGTTTATATATCTTATGTGTATATGATGTATATATCAAAGATCTACTTAGCTTATTTAAGGATAACAGGAAATGTACAAAGCTCAAGTCTAAGTGGATCAAAGGCCTCCACATAAAACCAGAGACACTGAGATTAATACAGGAGAAAGTGGGGGAAAGCCTGGAAGATATGGGCACAGGGGAAAAATTCCTAAACAGAACAGCAATGGCTTGTGCTGTAAGACCAAGAATTGACAAATGGGACGTCATAAAATTGCAAAGCTTCTGTAAGCCAAAAGACACCATCAATAAGACAAAAAGGCCACCAACAGATTGGGAAAGGATCTTTAGCAAACTTAAATCAGATAGGGGGCTAATATCCACTATATACAAAGAGCTCAAGAAGCTGGACTCCAGAAATTCAAATAACCCCATTAAAAAATGAGGTACAGAACTAAACAAAGAATTCTCAACTGAGGAAAACCAAATGTCTAAGAAGCACCTGAAAAAATGTTCAACATCTTAATCATCAGGGAAATGCAAATCAAAACAACTCTGAGATTCCACCTCACACCAGTCAGAATGACTAAGATCAAAAATTCAGGTGACAGCAGATGCTGGCGAGGATGTGGAAAAAGAAGAACACTCCTCCATTGCTGGTGGGATTGCAAGCTTGTATAACCACTCTGGAAGTCAGTCTGGAGGTTCCTCAGAAAATTGGACATAATACTACCAGAAGATCCAGCAATACCTCTCCTGGGCATATACCCAGAAGATGTTCCAACTGGTAATAAGAACACATGCTCCACTATGTTCATAGCATCCTTATTTATAATAGTCAGAAGCTGGAAAGAACCCAGATGTACCTCAACAGAAGAACAGATACAGAAAATGTGGTACATTTACACAATGGAATACTACTCCATTATTTAAAACAATGAATTTATGAAATTCTTGGACAAATGGATGTATCTGGAGGATGTCATCCTTAGTGAGGCAACCCAATCACACAAGAAGTCATTAGATATGCACTCACTGATAAGTGGATATTAGCCCAGAAACATAGAAGACCCAAGATACAATTTGCAAAACACAAGAAAATCAAGAAGAGCGAAGACCAACAGGTAGATACTTCATTCCTCCTAAGAATAGGGAACAAAATACCCATGAAAGGAGTTACAAAGACAAAGTTTGGAGCTAAAACAAAAGGATGGACTATCTAGAGACTACCCCACCCAGGGATCCATCCCATAATCAGCCACCAAACCCAGACACTATTGCATATGCCACCAAGATTTTGCTGAAGGGACCCTGGCATAGCTGTCTCATATGAGGCTGTGCCAGTGCTGGCAAATACAGCTCACAGTCATCTATAAGATGGAACACAGGGCCCCCAATGGAGAAGCTAGAGAAAGCACCTAAGGAGCTGAAGGGGTCTGCACCCCTATGAACTTACAACAATATGAACTTACCAGTACCCCCAGAGCTCTTATCTCTAGCTGCATATGTAGCAGAAGATGGCCTAGTCGGCCATCACTGGGAAGAGAGGCCCCTTGGTCTTGGAAACTTTATATGCCCCACTACAGGGGAATGCCAGGGCTAAGAAGCAGGAGTTGGTGGGTCGGGGAGCAGAGCAGGGGGAGGGTATAGGGAACTTTCAGGATAGCATTTGAAATGTATATAAATAAAATATCTAATAAAAAAAGGAAAAAATAGCAGGCTAAGGAGGTGACGCAGAGCAAGCCTGTAAGCAGCACTCCTCCATGGTTCCTGTCTCTGCTTCAAAATTATGTTTTTAATGTTTATTTGGCTATTCTATATTTCAAATTATTGTGAATTCTTAAAAAGAATAGATAAATGGTATATTATGTTTATCTGTATACACTTACATGATGCAATAAGTACACATGTATAAAAGTGTGTGTATATTTATATATCTTAATAAGAAACTTCTATAAAAAATTATTCACTTTATAAATGTAAATCACTAATACTTGGTCAAATAGTTGATTCTACTTTATTGTTTACATTTTTCTAATATTACATTTTTAAAATTCCTAAGATTTTTAACTTTGAAAATTAAAAAAAAAAAAAAGGATAACAGGAAGATGATTCTATTCTTTTCTCCTTTTCTTCACCCTGACTTTGTACTGCAGTCACTTTGAAACACCCAAGCTTCCATTCATTTTCAGGCCCACATTATTCTGTTCACTGACAAAGCAAAAAGCACAACATGTGGAACCCACAATAAAATCAGCTTCTGTCTTTGTTGTGTCCTTGTATTAGCATTGTCCTTTGATCTGTACACTATTAATCCATAACAAACTGGGGTCTGCTATCTCAATCCATGCACACTTACATGAAGCTTGGCTCATGAATGTCTAAACATGGGAATAGAAATAAAGCAGACAGTTCTTTTTAGGGAACAAGCAGAGGAAAAAAATCATTATACCAAATGTTTGCTGCGAAGCTCTGAGCTGCTGGTGTTCATCATGAAATGACTTTCACCAACCTTTCGGCAGACTCTGGATTTTTAACCAAAAGAACCTAAGCTTTCTGAGCTAATGTGCTTAATCCAGATGCTCGGACTGCTTTGGAACTGTTCATACGCTTTTCAAATTTTCCCTCTAGGATTTTACAAATGGTTATGAGGTAAGAATCTTCTCTAGGCATTGATGGGGCACTGTCTGATTAGAAAGCACGTGTCAGGTAACAAAGTGCTCTCTCTCTCTCTCTCTCTCTCTCTCTCTCTCTCTCTCTCTCTCTCTCTCTCTCTCTCTCTCTCCATTAGTGCCAGTTTGAAGATTTCCGCACTTCACAAAATGTACAGTGATGTAACAACGTCCTCTTAGGGTGGCCTAAGATGCTGTGTCTTAAATTTCTGAAATGAAAACTTCTGGTATCAGCAAGATGGCAGAATAAAGGTGTTTCCAACCTTCATCTCTCCATAAAGAATAGATGGATTACTAACCACCACAAATGTGACTTTATGAGACTCCACATGCAGGTTTTGATATTCCCACAGACCCCAAAGCAGAAGAAAACCACTTTGAAAAAGCAGGTTTGTCCTGGTAATTGATCCATCTTCATGGGTCTAGCTCTAAATGAAGGAGCAGGCCTATCAGGGCCTATTACTCCAGACTCAGAGGAAATTTGCAGGTCTATGGTCCTGGAGAAGGTTCCTTGCCCATCCATCCCCTTTTAATTGGACCTAAAACCGTGGATTTGACAGTAAACATAGAAGCATCCCATGGCTGGCTATAGCCATGATGAGCCACTGTTAGAGAAGGACTCACCATCAACCACAAAGAAAGGTGATATATAAGAAGCTCAGACTAACATTATATTCAATACTGAAAACTGAGGGTTTTTCCACTAAGAGTCAAAAGGCATCAGATTACTGGAAGGCTTCCCCAACCAGAAAAACTGGTCAAGAAAAAGAAGTTAAAATCAAACCAAGAAAAAGGCTAAAGCTATCTCCCTTAGTGTGTTATATAATCTTACATGTGGAAAACAAAGATGCTAAAAACTCTTAGAATCAATGAAAAAAATTAATAACATTGTAGGATAAAAATACATGCAAAAATCAGCACTTCTAAACATTAACGAGGATCCATCCAAAAGTCGATTACACTAAAAGGGGAATCAAAAAAAGAACAAGAGGTTTAGTATTATACTTAACTGAAGACATTAATGATTTCTACACTAGAAAACCAAAAACATTCATAAATTTTGAGAAAAATGAAAAATTTAAAAATATTAATTAGTGGGAAGATATGCCAGGAATATAAATAGAAAGTTTAATATTATTATTTTTATACTTTTCAAAGCAATTTACATTTAAAATAGACCCTGTCAAAGTGCTCAGTGAAATTTTTTTTTACAGAGATGAAATTTCCTAGAGAGACTCTGTTTTCCCTATTCTGGGTTCCTGGCATCCCTGTAAAAGGCGTTGTTGTTTATGTGTGGGCTTGTATCTGAACTCTCAAACTCTCTTGCTGGTTTATGCAGGTAAACAGACACATAAGCAGTGGGATATCTATAGTCAATAAAACAAAGGGGAAGAGTCAGTGAGAACTGGAGAATGTGGGGAAAGGGAAAGCTTCTACACAGCTACTGAGGATGTATTGGGAACAGACCCTGTGGAAAATCATTGGGAAGGTTGTTCAAAAACTTAACAGCAGAAACCTCACACACAGATATGATCCCCAAAACAGAAAGTAATCTGAATCTCAGGCTACTATCTAGATATCCATTGTTATTGCAGCATTTCTGTATATGAAGAATACAACAACTCATAGATATATATATGAGTTTATGCAAAATAAATAAGTTTTAGAGATCTAATATACAGTGATGTGTCTGTATTAACAAAAGCATATTGTAAAACAGTAGCAGGTCCTTGTGATTCCAAGACTGGAAAGACAGAAACAAATTCCTGTGTATATATATAACACAGCATATACATAGACATAAACATCATATACATAAACATATGCATATGCATACACATACACACATTATTTAATATATACAAATAAAAATTACCTTTGCAACATTATAGTGGAACTGTAGGACTTTATGCAGAGTGAAATAACCTAAAAACAAATGGCTCCCTATACATGAATATAAAATGTCAAAGTAGAAGAGGCAAAAGGTCACTATGGTCTCTGAGACTGTACAAGAGAGTGCTAGAGAAATGCTTAACTAATAAAATGCTTCACAAGTGCAAAATAAATAAGTTTTAGAGATCTAATATACAGTGATGTGTCTGTATTAACAAAAGCATATTGTA
The DNA here is from genome assembly GCF_978045245.1 of Mus caroli. Classification (NCBI taxonomy): domain Eukaryota; kingdom Metazoa; phylum Chordata; class Mammalia; order Rodentia; family Muridae; genus Mus; species Mus caroli. The sequence continues at coordinate 81,340,856 of NW_028227266.1, forward strand.
AAACAGTAGCAGGCCCTTGTGATTCCAAACCTGGAAAGACAGAAACAAATCCCTGGGCCTTTCTGCCCAATGAGCCTAGACCCCTGGCAAACATCTGGCAACGTTCACACCAGTGAGAGATGGTATCGCCAAAACAAAGCAGGTGAAATATGAGAATTCTCTCTGGGCTTATACAATTGCACATACATATATACAATTGTTTACACACCTACACATGTACACACATAGAAAACATATATTGCATACCTTCATTCACAAAAAAAGAAAAAGAATAAAAGAACAGATAGTATTTGTTTTCACCAAGAAAGAAAAAGAAGAGAAAAATTAAATGAGGAGAGGAGGGGCAGGTAGGGAAGGTTGAGAAAGATAGGTCTTGCTATGTAACCCAGGCTGGATCCTGACTCCATCTAGAGTGCTGGGATTGAGGATATGCACTGCCACACCTAGGTTGGCTTTTACCTTTCTTTTCTTCATTTATTAGCATTTGTAACCTAAAAAATTCATATATATATATACATATATATATGTATGTATGTATATAATGCATTGTGCATTATGTATTATGTATTTATTATATATTATATATTTATTATATTTTACATTTTATATAATATATACTTTAGTCTGTTAGTATCACTTTAGCTAGGTCAAATTTATGAGACACATATTTTGAAAAGTATGTAGACCTTTCATCACTTTGTGCGTAAAGCTCTAACATTTCCCAGTGGTGCAAGTCCATTCTCACAGGTTCTCTCACGTATTAAAGCTACGGACAATCTGACAAGCAAGTGCCTGTCTTCCACATCAGCTTACAAACTTAAACATGCTTCCGCCCTGCTTCTGCAAGTATAAATTCAGTACATGTGGAATCAGCTGATATAGTCTTCATGATTCAAGTAATATACTCTCTTTAATGTAATCATAAATAATAGAAAATACATTTTAAGAAATAGAGAAACATATGTGCAGTATGGTAGACATAAAGAACTTTCTAAATCCCCTATCCTGTTCTAGTGTTCACTTATTCAAAACACATATTTTTTTATAAAATATTGGGCTTTCTATATAAGTTGAGATAATTGATACATGGAATTAATAATTAATAATGGATAATTGATACATGGAATTGATACATGGAATTGATACATGGAAGAGCAATGGTTCTCAATTTTCCTAATCTGGTGACCCCCAACTATAAAATCACTTTTGTTGCTACTTTATAGTTGTATTTTGCTGCTGCTATGAGTTGAAATGTAGATACCTGTGTTTTCCGATGGCCCTGGGCAACCCTTATGAGGGTCATGGGAGTATTGGCTCACAGACTGAGCATCTCTGTAGCAGACATTATTCCTCCTGTGCTCTCTAACTCTTAGAAAACCCAACCAGGAGACACTACACTTTTGCTGTGTTACAACCTTACACTCATATCTTTGATCTTCACTGCCTTCCAACTTGATTCTTTATTGTATGCCTTACAAAAATACTGAAATACCCCGAACAAGAACAAGAGTGGAACCTGAGAGAGAATTTTCTCCAACAATGAAATGCTTTAAAAATTCAAAGCACTGGATAGCTTCTTTTGCATTAAAAATGAAGGTTTTTTCCTGACTCTCCTCTAAAGGAAAAACTCACTTAGAATTCCTGTGGTGGTTGTAATAGTCCCTTTGATGTTTGAATCACTAATCACAGTGCCCCGTAATAATGTTTCCTGACCCACCTTGTTTCTGAAAACTAGAAGCTCTAACAGCAAGTATGTTGTGGCCATGTACAGAGGAATTGTCTCAAGAAGAAATTCTCCAAAGGGTGTGCTGAAAGAGATAGTGGGCTTTCCATTTTTGTCCTGGTTCCTAATCTTTTCCTCTTGGTAGGCAAAACCAGCAGAAGTTATTACACATAGGAGCATGTGAAATGCAAGTGGTGGTATTGAGTCTCTCCTGAGTCCTGCACTGAGCCTGAAGCTTCGTCCACCTCAGTGGATTTCTGATATCTGTTGGTATGAGAAAATTTGTGAGAATCTATTAAAATTTGGATTACTGGGTCCCAGTCTAAATAAAATAAACTGGACCAGACATGAGATGTTGCAGAGACTTTTAATTAAACTCAGCACATGTCTTTGAAACCCTGACAAATATGAGATAAAGAACGCAGAAATGGAGTTTTAGAAGCAGAAGGTTGGTTTTGATCTTGGGCATCTTGAAGATGGTCACATAAAAACTGAAGGACATTAAGGGAGCCATTCTTTAAACACTGCTTTTGCCGCACAGGCAAATCCTCAAGCCTTTTGACTCAAACTTGGAGGGGTCTCCGCTTCCTGAAGGGACTCAGAGAAAACTTCTCTCCTTTCATCCATGAGGAATGCACACTCCTCTCCTCCCGAGTACTGACAGACAGGAGCGGAGCAGGAAGAGAGCATCTCAAGGCACTTGACTCCATTCACATTGAACCAGTCAGTGGCTTATGGGTCGATGACCACAAGTGCTACTGCAGCATTTTCAGAGGCGGTGGAGGAAGGGGAGTAGAAAAGTGACTTCAGAGACAGCAGAGCTGGCTCGCCTTCCGGTATTGAGTTGGAGACTGAAGGTGCCTGAAAGAGCACAGTGCAGCCCGGCAGTTTCCACTGAGGCCACAGATTGAGGAGCTAAGGCAGAGCGTGCCACAGCTTATCCGCAGCAAGGAGAAACTGCCAAGGACACAGGGAAAGGGCTGCTCTTTAATTAATCAGAGCTAAATATCAAATCACAAACAAGGAACAACCTTGCAGTCTGCAGGAAGAAAAATCTGTTTACTCCCACAAACTAAAAAAGACCTTGGGGGAGACGCTGAGAAGGTGGACAACTTCCCTGTTAAAATCCTGGTATTTTGGGCACTCAGTGCCTCGTTAAGAACACTGTTCAGCTTGATCCTCTGCTGTCATCAGTAATGTTATTAAGGCTCATCAATGTGTTGGTTAAAGGCATTTGGAAAATAAAACTACCCACCCGTGTTTTTAAGCAACCGAAGCAGAAACATAAAATAAGGTAGAAAACATTTTCCAAAAGAGACTGCAAATCTATTTACCTACAAGCAATATTGCTCGCACAGTTACACGCCTCACAAGTCTCTATTTCATTAAAATCATTCTTTCTTGAACTTCTACAGTAAAATGTGCACGGGTGGCCTGCCTCGTTCTTAGTAACTTGCCACAGCCGAGCACTTTCTCCAGCCACAAACAGAACAAATCTAGCACCACTATCCATCTTACTGAAATGGGAGCCCAACTACCCCCCTCCCCATTCCCATTCCTTCCAGCAGAGAACTAACTTGTAATGCTAGCTGGATAGCAGCTGATGGCCTAACAGATGGAGCAGAGCTCTTTTGACTGCTAGTCAATGCCCAGTCTACTCAGCGTGCCACCAGGCATGGCAATGCTGTGGGCCTTGCCCATTGGATCTGTAATTTAACTAACAGAGGGCTAGTCAAAAGAAACAGCTCTCAAATAGGATTCACAGGCTTCTAAGCACTGAAATGGTGCTGTTCCCTGGCACGTTGAACGCTCTAAATGCATCTCTCCAGTGGCAGTCCAGTCCTCTAACAGGAGAAAGCACAAACTGGGGGGTGAGGAGGAGGAGGCAGAGGGGGAAGCCACCCAGAGATATTTCCTTTGGAAATGAACTTCCAGAGTAGAGATGCATTTATTAAACAAATAGCTACTAAGTTCTGCCATGTCTCAGATGCTGAGAGAACATTGGGATGGTTTCCAGTAATGGAAGGGGAAATGTGCACTCTTTTCCTCTTCATGGGAAACAAGGACAGGAGAATGTAGCTATTAATGATGACAGGTACTGTAATTATAATAAGTGTAATGCTAAAAATTGAGGAGAGTGACATATATCACATCACCTGTGTGGTGAAGACAAACTCTCTGAGAGATGGGTTCAGTCCTGCTGAGTAGTAAGTGGCATAAGGAAAATCCTTGGGTAGCGATCATTTAGGCAACTAAATGAAAGGCTAGCCCAGATGGGCTACAGTGTACAGGCAAAAGACAGGTGGGGCTTTAAAGTGTGCAAGTCAGAAAATGATCAGACCACCTAGGATTCATAGGATGTTGTTTAATTTACTGGGAGGAGCAGGTGCAGCCACCACCCCAAGATGGCGCCCCAGATGGCTGCCAGGTCTTATGACCTGCGCCTGACTTCCTCATTATCTCAGACTTAGCCACATCCCAGCCGCCTGCACTGTGCAGATGCCATGCCTCCTCAGCTCACCTGAGGTGTAGTCACTTGCTGTGAACTTATGGACTGCCGTTATGTGACTGGGGTGATTGGGAGAAGTCAGTAGGGTATTTAAGGCGCACCCCGGGGTTGTTTGAGAGATTCCTGTTCCTGCATTACAATGCTAAGTGTTCCTGAATAAACCTGCTTGAAGAAGGACAACATGGTGTTGCGTCTTTCCTGCTGGTCGGGGTGGATGCAACAATTTACAGCCATAAAGTGGGACATTATGGGACTTCAAGAATATCACAACTTTAGTTATGGCTGACTGAGAGAAGGTTGTACACAGAGAAAGGAAACAAATATCAAAAGCAGATAAATAAGACAGACAGGGTAGTGCAACACAAATGGAAACAAATGGCAAATGGGAGATGATATATGAAAGATAGATAGATAGATAGATAGATAGATAGATAGATAGATAGATAGATGATCAATAGATACATAGATACATATATACATACATAGATATATAGATAGATACATAGATGGATACATACATACATGCATACATACACTGGTAGATAGATAGATAGATAGATAGATACATACATACATACATACATACATACATACATACATACATACATAGACAGATCATACATACATACATACCATACCTACCTACATACATGTATACAGTAAATACGCAAGTGCCTTCCAAGCCTTTTCTTAAAGACTCCATGAGAATAGTATGCTGGATAGTTTGTGTAAGGCTAATACAAACTAAACTTAGAAAAAAAGAACTCCAGTTGAGAAAATGTCCCCACCAGAACGGCTTGTGTTTTGTTTCCTTGATTAATGATTGATGTGTAAGGCACCAGCTCACTGAGAGCAGTGTCACTCCTGGACTGAAGATGTTGGGTGTTATAAGCCAATTAGCAGTCCTCCTCTATGGCCTCTGCTTCAATTCTTGCCTCCAAGTTCCTGCCTTGAGTTACCATTCTGATGATTTCCTACAATGATGGACTGTGATTTATAAGTGTAAATGAAATAAACCATTTTCTCCCCCAAGTTGCTGCTGCTTATGGTGTTTCATCACAGCAATAAAACCCTAACTAAGAGGGTATGATTGCTGGAATGAGAATGGTCCCACAATCTCATATATTTGCATGATTAGTCCCTATTAAGGAATTGTTTGGGAAGAATCAGGAGAAAGATCAGGAGGTAAAGCTCTTGCATACTGGTCCAGCCCCATGGCTATCTACTTTCTGTCATAATTGTGGACTAACCCTCTGAAACTTTAAGCAAGCCCTCAGTTAAATGCTTTTTTACTTACCTTGGTCATGGTGTCTCTTCACAGCAATAGAGCAGTAACTAAGACAAACATGTAGGGAAGAAAGACAATTTTAATAATAGACATCAAACCAGATTGTGATCACAAGCAAGCTGCTATTATAAATATTTGAAAATTCAGAAAAAATAATCACCCTTTTATACATCCAACAAATATATCTTCTGCATATATAGTCTCGAGATAAGTAATAACTAGTTCTAAAGTAAGTAAACTTGTAAACTTGACCCCGTTATTAGTTACAGAGTAACTTCCTCTGGGAAGGAACTTCAGAAAAGTGTCCCCCTTGACCCTCAACACTGCAGACACAAAAGTTCCTAGAGACCAGATCATTATACAGCAATTATATAGGCACCCACATAGCTGAAGAAATATGGGTGCCTCCACAGTGTGAAAGGAAGACTGCAATTGAGAGACCACAACAGGGGTGATTCTCCAATGAAAGCTTGGTTCATAAACTCTCTCCAAAAAGGGGAAGTCACCAGTCTGTTCTGCACTCATAATAGGACAACAGAGTGACCACGCACAGGTGTTCTTCTGTTACTACCACATACTTCTGCCTTTGCAATGAGCTAACTAAGCACAATCTCTTTCTATTTTGGTCTAAAGAGTGAGATATTTCTCCAGCCAGCCTGAACCTCACCTTATCAGCGATCCATTCCGTTACCATTCCTGCTTTGGAATCTAACTAGGATTCTCATAATCATGCCAGGGTGCAATTATCTGCCATATTGCAGTCTGTTCTCTTCCAACAATCCCCTCTAGACTAGCGGTGTTTATCTTATGCACCAAGGGAGTTCCCTACACACCACACTGATACATTGTTCCCTTTCTGAAATGACCCAGTGATTTTGTCTTTTAACTTTAACCCTAGTATCAGGTCATTTTGAGTGGAGAGACACTTCTTTTAAAATTTGCAACATGAGTTTCTTCTAGATCTTAGACTCCTTTTTCTAAAGAGATGCCTCATTAAGAAGTAGAGTCAGCAATAGCCTGTCCCATTCTTTCAGACTGACTATTAGGAGGTATTATTGAGGAATGAGATGACTTTGATCCCCCAAAATAAAAAAGCTCTTTACAACACCATCAAGCCTCATCTCTCAACGTAAATGGGGACTGGTTCTTGCCTCTGCTTGATCACTGCATTAGCGGGCTGACTTCGCTTCTGTCTTTCTCAGCAATTTTAGGAGGCCAAACTTTAAAGTTATTTTACTCTTTTTTATCCCTTTATTGAGCTTTCTAATGTATCTTTATTGTTCAGCCATCAATGAGACCTTAATGCTACTCAATCAGTACAAGAAGACTCATGGTAATGGTTGGACTTGTATCAACATTGCATTAACAGGTTACCAGGACTGCCAGATTCTCCCGGTTTCTACATATATCTGTTTCCCAAAATCCAAGGACATGTTATCTGTCAGCAAACAGCACTCTATTTCCAGTCTTAATGATTTCATGAAAAGCAATCTCTAAAAGGATCTTCTTTGTCATATCAGCAGCAGTCTTTGAAGGAATCTCCTTTGAGGAACATGGTCCCTTTTGTAATCAATACAGCTAAACTTGTTGAGGGCAGAGGTGAGAGCTCTCTAAAGTTATGAGAACTATTGAACTTTCCTCATTCCAAAGGTACTCCTACCTAAACCCTGAGATCTCCATGGTAGGCATAAATGTGGACAAACTAAATTACTTCGTTCTGAAAGTGAACAGGCCCATCCCCTCAAAAATCTTTCATTGGAAGTCCACATATCCAAGTTCACTAGCTCCATAGTCTCTAAAGAGCCATATATTTGTTGCCCAACCTGACAACACAAATAGAGATAATTGTAAAAACGATGCAGAGTACATGTTCGGAAGAGAGCTAGGCTATAACCTGCTCATAACCTGCTCTCCATGTCTGAAACCCTTTCTATGTTTTTCCTTTCCACAGGGAGACTCCTATCTTGTGAGGAAGTACCAACTCACCCTTCTGGACACTACTAGAAACACTCTACAGTTTAATCTTTCCCTTTTAAAGTCCTGAGAACTATGTATACACTTTCTTGCCAATGTCTAATCTCTGTCTCCCAAAAAAACTGCACAGGAGCCAAGGACTTGGCACATATCACATTTAATTATGTTCTCATAGCCCTAAAACCACATAAATCTCTGGCCCAAGCTGAAGGAGCATCATTCTTGAGTTTTAGTAGTGTTTGGCCTTCTCTCTCCATGCATTCAGAATTTGGAGAAGAGTCTAAAGAACTCCATTCTACTACACAAAGACTATCCTATCTTTCTTTCTCTCTGTCTCTGTCTCTGTCTCTGTCTCTGTCTCTCTCTCTCTCTCTCTCTCGCTCTCTCTCTCTTTCTTTAACACACATATGCACACAACACACACACACACACACACACACACACATACACTGCACTAGGCCAAGAGCTGACACTAATAGAGGAATTGCTAATTCTCTTATAGTAGCTGCACTTCAGAACCAGCAGGTACTAGATTTGCTAACCTCTGCTCAGAATGGAACTTATACCATAAGTGACAAATGCTGCCTTCACATCAACAAATCTAGACAATAAAACCTCTACATTATCAAGAACCACATCAACATTTTTTCAGAACAAAGAAGAAAAAGAGAATTTGACTGGTAGGACATTAAAATGAATTTCTGATCACATTTGTCCTGGTTGCTCCATTTGTCTAAAATCTTGAATTTGGTCCTTATATTTTTTACTCTAGTTATCAAGTTTGTTTCTTCTACAGTCCAGTGCTTCAATCTCTACATGATGCACTGTGCAGCATTCAACCCTTACCACTAGAAGCCCTACTTGCCAGACAATGAGTACCCTCTACCAAAACCACTTTGACCTACTTTGCCTTTCTATCTCAGTAATAAAAAAATACTGACCAAAAGCAACATTGCTTCCTTCTTGGAGGTGGAAAGACTTTTATTTCCTCTTGCAGCTAACAGTCTATCATAAAGTGAACTCAAAGCAGGAGTCAGAAACTAAAGCAGAGACCATGGAGGACCACTGATCCCTGGCTTGCTTTCTTGTAGAACATAGCACCCAGCATGGCACTGCCTGAAGCAGGCTGGCTGGGACCTCCCACAGGAATCACTAAGCAAGGAAATGTCCTCCCAGCATGCCAGAGGCCAATCTGATGGAGGCATCTCCTCAGTGGAATTCCCTCTTGCCAGGTAACCAATTTGTGTCAAATTAACAGAAACTAACCAACAGGAGCTCCTCAATATGGTTCTCTTTTCATGGGACCCTAACAAGAGTAACACATTCTACTGTTATTCCAGGGAATTGTCCCTGCTTGGTGGAGAAAACCCAATTCAAAGACCTTCAAGATGAAGGTGGAGGAAAGCTATCACTAAGATAATGGGAGGAGAACTGGTACCTAGTGTACACCTAGTGTGAAAAGCATTCCTAAATTAAAAGGAGGAGGAGGGGGGGAGGATGAAGAGGAGGAAAGAGAGAGAAAGAGGGAGGGAGGGAGGGAGGGAGGGAGGGAGGGAGGGAGAAAGGAAGGAAGGAAGGAAGGAAGGAAGGAAGGAAGGAAGGAAGGAAGGAAGGAAGAAAGAAAGAAAGAAAGAAAGAAAGAAAGAAAGAAAGAAAGAAAGAAAGAAAGAAAGTGCCTCCATTCTGACTGAACAATGGAATCAACAAATGGCACTGAAATAAAATGAATGACAACCTGGTCCAAGAGAGCTGCCCTCCTTTGCATGGTGGAGGTTTCATTAGGAGAAATTACATAGTGTGACTCACACCAACTACCCAGGACCTTGAACATCAACCAGTCTGGCCTGTCTGTATTTATATGTCAAGAGTCACATGCTGGACACTGTCTTAGTTACGGTTTCTATTGCTGTGAAGAGACACCATAACTACACCAACTCTTATAAGGAAAACATTTAATTTGGGCTGTCTTACAGTTCAGAGGTTAGTCCATTGTTATCATGGTGGGGAGCATGGTGGCACACATGGTGCTGGAAAAGTAGCTGAGAGTTTGAGATCTGGATCTACAGGAAGCAGGAAGAGAGAGACACTGGGCCTGGCTTGAGCATCTGAGGCCTCAAAGCCCACCCCTCAGTGACACAATCTTCCAACAAGGCCACACCTACTCCAACAAGGCCACACCTCCTAATAGTGCCACTTCCTATGAGCTTATGGGGGTCATTTTCATTCAAACAACCACAAAGACCACACACAAAGTGACTCTTCTAACCACTGCAGACCTCAGCTCTAACAAGTCATCACAGCAGCAATGATATTTGTTAACTTTAAATTACTGTTGGTGTGTCCTACATTATAACATTTGGCCCCTGTGTTTACAGTTCAGTGAGGCAGGAACTCCCTCCACAGCTGAGGAAAGTGGAGTTTTTGAATAGTTGCTGTACACAGACTGTATGTACCATACATTTGCTGCTGTTTAGACAGCAGGCAGTCTTCCTCATGCCCTGGGAATACTGTATATCCTATTGGCCTTGTGTCTCATGTATTAATGACTTCTATATTTCTCTCTCTCTCTCTCTCTCTCTGCTGAAAACTGAACCTTATGCAAATGGAATCCATATCTTTTTCAAACCTTATATGATACCTGGCACATACCAGACTCCCAATAAATATTTGATGAGTGAATCAATTATACATTTTAAATGTTGCTTCCACAGCTACTTGTCTCAGCATTTTAAGCATGTCTTTCCCACCATGTTATTCCAGAGTAGCTAATTCAAACTTCAAAGGAATAATTTAGGACTGTATATTGTTCACATTCTCTCTACAGAAGCAGAGAGGCTCAGCACAAAACTAAAGACAGAATTTGTCTTTAAAATATCTGAGTATGTATTTTGTCAAAACAAATTTCACGTCTTTAAATCTTCCAATGAAAATGGAGTAAGGGGATTAGTTAGGAAAGTAGAAAACCAGCCTGAGTAGGGCCACAGGCCTCATCCGGCCTGATCAGCACCAGGGTAGCTAGAGCACAGGGTCGGCTGACACCCGCCAGCTACCCACAACACCCGCCACAGGATCTTAAGACTTCTGGTGAGTGGAACACAGCTTCTGCTCCAATCCAATTGCGCGCGGGACCTGAGACTGCATTAGTTAGGGAAGCAGAAACCGGCCTGAGTAGGGCAACAGGACTCATCCGGCTGGACCAGCACCAGGGTACCGCCAACTACCCACGACCCCCACCACAGGATTTTGAGACTGCTGATGAGTGGAACACAGCTTCTGCTCCAATCTTTAAACAGTGACAACAAAAACAACTAACCCCAGAGATTACCAGATGGCGAAAGGTAAACGTAATAATCTTACTAACAGAAACAAAGACCACTCACCATCATCAGAACCCAGCACTCCCACTTCGACCAGTCCAGGGCACCCCAACACACCGGAAAAGCTAGACACGGATCTAAAAGCATATCTCCTGATGATGGTAGAGGACTTCAAGAAGGACTTTAATAACACACTTAAAGAAATACAAAGGAACACTGGTAAACGAGTAGAAGACAGTAAAGAGGAAGCACAAAAATCCCTTAAAGAATTGCAGGAGAACACTGCTAAAGAGTTACAAATCCTTAAAGAAAAACAGGATAACATAATCAAACAGGTAGAAGTCCTTAATGAAAAACAGGAAAACACATCCAAACAGATGATGGAAATGAACAAAACCATACTAGACCTAAAAAGGGAAGTAGACACAATAAAGAAAACCCAAAATGAGGCAACATTGGAGATAGAAACCCTAGGAAAGAAATCTGGAAACATAGATGCCAGCATCAGCAACAGAATACAAGAGATGGAAGAGAGAATCTCAGGTGCAGAAGATTCCATAGAGAACATCAGCACAACAATCAAGGAAAATGTAAAATGCAAAAAGATCCTAACTCAAAACATCCAAGAAATACAGGACACAATGAGAACACCAAACCTACGGATAATAGGAGTGGATGAGAATGAAGATTTTCAACTCAAAGGACCAGCAAACATCTTCAACAAAATTATAGAAGAAAACTTCCCAAATCTAAAGAAAGAGATGCCCATGAACATACAAGAAGCCTACAGAACTCCAAATAGACTGGACCAGAAAAGAAATACCTCCCGACACATAATAATCAGAACAACAAATGCTCTAAATAAAGATAGAATACTAAAAGGAGTAAGAGAAAAAGGCCAAGTAACATATAAAGGCAGGCCTATCAGAATTACACCAGATTTTTCACCAGAGACTATGAAAGCCAGAAGATCCTGGACAGATGTTATACAGACATTAAAAGAACACAAATTCCAGCCCAGGCTACTATACCCAGCCAAACTCTCAATTAACATAGATAGAGAAACCAAATTATTCCACGAAAAAACCAAATTCACACATTATCTTTCCACGAATCCAGCCCTTCAAAGGATAATAACAGAAAAAAATCAATACAAGGAAGGGAACCACGCCCTAGAAAAAACAAGAAAGTAATCCCTCAACAAACCTAAAAGAAGACAGCCACAAGAACAGAATGCCAACTTTAACAACAAAAATAACAGGAAGGAACAACTACTTTTCCTTAATATCTCTTAATATCAATGGACTCAACATCCCAATAAAAAGACATAGACTAACAGACTGGCTACACAAACAAGACCCAACATTTTGCTGCTTACAGGAAACTCATCTCAGAGAAAAAGATAGACACTACCTCAGAATGAAAGGCTGGAAAACAATTTTCCAAGCAAATGGTATGAAGAAACAAGCTGGAGTAGCCATTCTAATATCTGATAAGATTGACTTCCAACCCAAAGTCATTAAAAAAGACAGGGAGGGACACTTCATACTCATCAAAGGTAAAATCCTCCAAGAGGAACTATCAATCCTGAATATCTAGGCTCCAAATACAAAGGCAGCCACATTCATTAAAGAAACTTTAGTAAATCTCAAAGCACACATTGCACCTCATAAAATAATAGTGGGAGACTTCAACACACCACTTTCACCAATGGACAGATCATGGAAACAGAAACTAAACAGGGACACAGAGAAACTAAGAGAAATTATGAATCAAATGGATCTGGCAGATATCTACAGAACATTCTATCCTAAAACAAAAGGATATACCTTCTTCTCAGCACCTCATGGTAACTTCTCCAAAATTGACCACAGAGTTGGTCACAAAACAGGCCTCAACAGATACAAAAATATTGAAATTGTCCCATGCATCCTATCAGATCACCATGGACTAAGGCTGATCTTCAATAACAAAATAAATAATAGAAAGCCAACATTCACGTGGAAACTGAACAACACTCTTCTCAATGATACCTTGGTCAAGGAAGGAATAAAGAAAGAAATTAAGGACTTTTTAGAGTTCAATGAAAATGAAGCCACAACATACCCAAACTTATGGGACGCAATGAAAGCATTTCTAAGAGGAAAACTCATAGCTCTGAGTGCCTCCAAAAGGAAACTAGAGAGAGCACACATTAGCAGCTTGACAACATACCTAAAAGCACTAGAACAAAAGGAAGCAAATTCACCCAAGAGGAGTAGACGGCAGGAAATAATCAAACTCAGGGGCAAAATCAACCAAGTGGAAACAAGAAAAACTATTCAAAGAATCAACCAATCAAGGAGCTGTTTCTTTGAGAAAATCAACAAGATAGATAAACCCTTAGCCAGACTCACTAGAGGGCACAGGGAAAGCATCCTAATTAACAAAATCAGAAATGAAAAAGGAGACATAACAACAGATCCTGAAGACATCCAAAACATCATCAGATCCTTCTACCAAAGGCTATACTCAAGAAAACTGGAGAACCTGGATGAAATGGAGAAGTTCTTAGACAGATACCAGGTACCAAAGTTGAATCAAGATCAGGTTAATGATCTAAACAGCACTATATCCCCCAAAGAAATAGAAGCAGTCATTAATAGTCTCCCAACTAAAAAAAGCCCAGGACCAGATGGGTTTAGTGCAGAGTTCTATCAGACCTTCAAAGAAGATCTAATCCCAGTTCTTCACAAACTATTCCACAAAATAGAAACAGAAGGTACTCTACCCAACTCATTCTATGAAGCCACAATTACTCTGATACCTAAACCACAAAAAGACCCAACAAAGATAGAAAACTTCAGACCAATATCCCTTATGAATATTGATGCAAAAATCCTCAATAAAGTTCTTGCTAATCGAATCCAAGAACACATCAAAACAATCATCCATCCTGACCAAGTAGGTTTCATCCCAGGGATGCAGGGATGGTTCAATATACGGAAATCCATCAACGTAATCCAGTATATAAACAAACTCAAAGACAAAAACCACATGGTCATCTCGTTAGTTGCGGAAAAAGCATTTGACAAGATCCAACACCCATTCATGATAAAAGTCTTGGAAAGATCAGGAATTCAAGGCCCATACATAAACATGATAAAAGCAATCTACAGCAAACCAGTAGCCAACATCAAAGTAAATGGTGAGAAGCTTGAAGCAATCCCTCTAAAATCAGGGACTAGACAAGGCTGTCCACTTTCTCCATACCTATTCAACATTGTACTTGAAGTCCTAGCCAGAGCAATTCGACAACAAAAGGAGATCAAAGGGATACAAATTGGAAAAGATGAAGTCAAAATATCACTTTTTGCAGATGATATGATAGTATATATAAGTGACCCTAAAAATTCCACCAGAGAACTCCTAAGCCTGATAAACAGCTTCGGTGAAGTAGCTGGATATAAAATTAACTCAAACAAATCAATGGTCTTTCTCTACACAAAGAATAAACAGGCTGAGAAAGAAATTAGGGAAACAACACCCTTCTCAATAGTCACAAATAATATAAAATATCTTGGCGTGACTCTAACTAAGGAAGTGAAAGATCTGTATAATAAAAACTTCAAATCTCTGAAGAAAGAAATTATAGAAGATCTCAGAAGATGGAAAGATCTCCCATGCTCATGGATTGGCAGGATCAACATTGTAAAAATGGCTATCTTGCCAAAAGCAATCTACAGATTCAATGCAATCCCCATCAAAATTCCAAATCAATTCTTCAACAAATTAGAAAGTGCAATCTGCAAATTCATCTGGAATAACAAAAAACCTAGGATAGCAAAAACTCTTCTCAAGGATAAAAGAACCTCTGGTGGAATCACCATGCCGGACCTAAAGCTCTACTACAGAGCAATTGTGATAAAAACTGCATGGTACTGGTATAGTGACAGACAAATAGACCAATGGAATAGAATTGAAGACCCAGAAATGAACCCACACACCTATGGTCACTTGATCTTCGACAAGGGAGCTAAAAACATCCAGTGGAAGAAAGACAGCATTTTCAACAAATGGTGCTGGCACAACTGGTTGTTAACATGTAGAAGAATGCGAATCGATCCATTCCTATCTCCTTGTACTAAGGTCAAGTCTAAGTGGATCAAGGAACTTCACATAAAACCAGAGACACTGAAACTTATAGAGGAGAAAGTGGGGGAAAAGGCTTGAAGATATGGGCACAGGGGAAAAATTCCTGAATAGAACAGTAATGGCTTGTGCTGTAAGATCGAGAATTGACAAGTGGGACCTCATGAAACTACAAAGCTTCTGCAAGGCTAAAGACACCATCAATAAGACAAAAAAACCACCAACAGATTGGGAAAGTATCTTCACCTATCCTAAATCAGATAAGGGACTAATATCCAATATATATAAAGAACTCAAGATGGTGGACTCCAGAAAGTCAAATAACCCCATTAAAAAATGGGGCTCAGAACTGAACAAAGAATTCTCACCTGAGGAATACCGAATGGCAGAGAAGCACCTGAAAAAATGTTCAACATCCTTAATCATCAGGGAAATGCAAATCAAAACAGCCCTGAGATTCCACCTCACACTTGTCAGAATGGCTAAGATCAAAAATTCAGGTGACAGCAGATGCTGGTGAGGATGTGGAGAAAGAGGAACACTCCTCCATTGTTGGTGGGATTGCAAGCTTGTACAACCACTCTGGAAATCAGTCTGGCGGTTCCTCAGAAAATTGGACATAGTACTACCGGAGGATCCAGCAATACCTCTCCTGGGCATATATCCAGAAGATGTCCCAACCGGTAAAAAGGACACATGCTCCACTATGTTCATAGCAGCCCTATTTATAATAGCCAGAAGCTGGAAAGAACCCAGATGTCCCTCAACAGAGGAATGGATACAGAAATTATGGTACATTTACACAATGGAGTACTACTCAGCTATTAAAAAGAATGAATTTATGAAATTCCTAGCCAAATGGATGGACCTGGAGGGCATCATCTTGAGTGAAGTAACACAATCACAAAAGAACTCACACAATATGTATTCACTGATAAGTGGATATTAGCCCAAAACTTAGGATACCCAAGATATAAGATACAATTTGCTAAACGCATGAAACTCAAGAAGAATGAAGACCAAAGTGTGGACACTGTGCACCTTCTTAGAATTGGGAACAAAACACCCAGGGAAGGAGTTACAGAGACAAAGTTCATAGCTGTGATGAAAGGATGGACCATTTAGAGACTGCCATATCCAGGGATCCATCCCATAATCAGCTTCTAAACGCTGAAACCATTGCATACACTAGCAAGATTTTGCTGAAAGGACCCAAATATAGCTGTATCTTGTGAGACGATGCCGGGGCCTAGCAAACACAGGAGTGGATGTTCACAGTCAGCTATTGGATGTATCACAGGGCTCCCAATGGAGAAGCTAGAGAAAGTACCCAAGGAGCTAAAGGGATCTGCAACCCTATTGTTGGAACAACATGATGTACTAACCAGAACCCCGGAGCTCTTGTCTCTAGCTGCATATGTATCGAAAGATGGCCTAGTCGGCCATCAATGGAAAGAGAGGCCCATTGGACTTGCAAACTTTATATGCCCCAATATAGGGGAATGCCAGGGCCAAAAGAATGGGAATGGGTGGGTAGGGAAGTGGGGGGCGCTATGGGGGACTTTTGGGATAGCATTGGAAATGTAATTGAGGAAAATATGTAATAAAAATATTAAAAATTAAAAAAAAAGAAAATGGAGTAAGGGAACACTACTGCCATTGGTCAAAATGCAGAGAACATGAAAAGTGAAGAAAGACA
Organism: Mus caroli; assembly: GCF_978045245.1. NCBI lineage: Eukaryota > Metazoa > Chordata > Mammalia > Rodentia > Muridae > Mus > Mus caroli. The sequence continues at coordinate 81,357,497 of NW_028227266.1, forward strand.
CATTCCAGATCTGTGCATAGTAGCAAAGACTTAGAACCTGGAGTCTGGATGCCTGAAATAAAATCCTAGTTCTCTCCCTTCCAACAGCTATGTGATCTTGGAGAAGTCACTAAAGTCTCTGTGCCTCTGTTTTGTTTGTTTGTTTGTTTGTTTGTTTGTGTGTTTGCTGAGACAGAGTCTCCCTGTATATCCCTAGGTGGCCTGGACCTCACTCTGTATACCAGATTGACCTCAAACTCACAGAGATCTGCCTGCCTCTCCCCCCAGGTACTAGGACTACAGCAATGTATCACTGCACCCAGCCATCCGTTTCTTCTAGTGTTCAAAACTAGAATTATCTATTTCATAAGTTTGTTCTCTAAATGAATTAGCATATGTAATTTTATTAGCATGTTGTATATAAAGTAGTTTTATTATTTTTCCTAGACAAAGTAACAAAATAGCTCCTAGTACCTAATATAAATGCTGTTATGGTGGTTTGTGACTGCAGTAGAAAGAGATACATTTTGGAACTTAGCCAACATTTAACATATCCAGCTGTTGAGCTCTAAGAAGAGAATCACATGCAAGCCATATAGGTGAGGTAATGCAGGAGGAAGACGAGGGGGAGAATATAAAACACAAGGAGAAGAATTAAGAGCAATTGTGTGGTTGACAGTGGCCAGTGTTTCACAGAAGCTGAGAAGATGATAAGTAGATTCCAATCAAAGTCAGCTACAAAATGTCTCAGGCCCACTGCAAATGAAGCACAGCAGTGAAAGATAAATGACCCCTTTTCCAATCCCTAGCCCATAGCTTTCTGCCAAACCCTAAGGAGATGTAGTCTCCTGGCATGGATGCCCTGGGCACTGCTTCCAGACAGCAGCAGTAGCAGAAGGCAATAGCCACTTTACTCTGCACTATGACCTATGATGATGCTGACGGCCCAATGCAGGAAGGCTGTGTCCGTAGTGATCCAAGGTACACAGTGTGCCACTGATACCAGTCTGTTTGTGTCTTTGTCTAGGTGGTTGATCAAAGGAACTAGCAACAACTAATGGAGCATCCCCACTGCGGACCCCATTCTCAAGTGACCTAATATCCAGCTTGAAAGAGGATGACAGCAGTCATGGGCAGTGACAGGGATTCAAATGCCAAACATCAAAGGAAGGCAGACTTCTTGGGGTAGCCCTGAATGCATCAAGTTTGCATGTTCCCGGAGCAGAATGTGTTCTCTAAACAAAAAAACACCCATTGTTCAGAAAGCTACTGACTATATCATATTTGTTGCAAAATATTGTACTTAAGGTGCTGCCCACTGACTTATAAGCTTGGCTTTAGGTCTAGATAAGAGGACCCCAGACCTTAGCCTAACTGACACATATTGGAGGCACCATTTTTGACCTTACAACTCAGCACATAAGCCCCAAAACTGGCCAAAACAAGAACAAAGACCTAATCCATCAACCACCTAGTCCACAGTTCCAGGATCCGAGGAAATCCTTAAATGTGCTAACTTTGCTTTTTGGTTTCTATATTTTCACTTCCTGCTAACTGTTCTTGCTAATAGAAATGTGTCAACAAGGATGTGGGTTTGTGCACAGAAAACAAAGCACAGTAAGGCTCAGGACTCCATGATTTGGGCAAATCCCTCATACAGCCACTGGCCAGAATATAAAATTTATATTTTAAAAGTGTTCTTGTGTGTTGCCTTGTGGATTTACTTTGTACCAACTGATGGTGGTTTAATGGCTTGCCAGATTTCCACTGGTGTCAAGAAGTCTGCAAATTCAATCTTACCACTTTTTTTCTTTTTATTGTTTATTTTATTTATTGATATTCCAAATGTTATCCCCCTTCTCATTTTTCTTCATTAAACCCTCTATCCCCTCCCCGCTGCCCCTATGACAGTGTTCCCCCACCCACCCACTCACCCACTCCTGCCTCAGTTTTGTGTCTCTTCTCTTCTATGGCCATAACCAGATTTACTGAGGTATTGTGATAGAGACTGCCCTTTCCTTCTCAGTTGACAATATTGTCATTGTACTTTTTCTGCCCCAGAACAGAGATACTTTACTTACAAAGCACTGAGGATAAAATCACAAACCATCATGGACACTTCCAGTCATCACACACAGAACACACACACAGAGACACACAGACATACACACATACACACCTCAAGCTCAGGGAGCCAGCTCTGAATATGGAACCCTGTCTATGTCCCTGGCCTCACATTACTCTGGCATCCGAAAGGCTGCCGGGCATGGTGGTGCACGCCTTTAATCCCAGCACTCGGGAGGCAGAGGCAGGCGGATTTCTGAGTTTGAGGCCAGCCTAGTCTACAAAGTGAGTTTCAGGACAACCAGGGCTATACAGAGAAGCCCTGTCTCAAGCAACAAGCAAACAAACAAACAAAAAAAAAAAAAAAAAAAGAAGAAGAAGGGAGAACCCACAGTCAACTGTTTGAAGACATTATGCTAAGCAAGAAAGACCAGATCCAACACACACTGGAAATAAAGCAAAAGGAGATGATTTAAAAGAAAGCATTGGTTTGGATTTAATGTGGGAAATGTTGTAGGTAGACTTCAGTGTTTCCATAGAGAATGCCCTAATGAAGACGACAAGGGACTCAGAATCCCAGTGATGGAGTGGCTTCAGTGACTGGCCCAGGAGTCATTTTTGTATAGATGGGAATAACAATGTCTTTCAAAGCTGATGCACAATGATATAGGAAGAAGAATCCCTGTTTGTATAGCATCTATAGAAATTTCTGTAAATCTATAAAAAACAATAGAGAGATTTCAATTATACTATGGATAAAGTCATACATAAGTAATAGCAAAGTCTGGGAATGCAAGGTCACCTTCTATCGTGTAGATGACCCTTGACACTGTTTTCCAGAACACCAATTTGAACAACATCCCCTGGGGGATTTTGCTCATTTATGTGTCAGCTGAGAAACATTAAGGCCATACCAATAGGTTTTCTTTTTTGTGAACATTGCTTTCTTTTATGCTCTATTCATAAAAATACTTTCCAATCTTTTTCCTTAATAATTTTTCCCTCCAATTAAGCTCCCTGCCTGCCAGCTTGTGAAACGCACTGTCTGGGGCAGACTCTTTGTTCAGTGCTGAACCTTAAGTTGAACACCATGCACTGCCTGTTTAGAGGAAGCAAATTATAGTGGAGGCTGAGCACATGGGAAATCAAATGTCAGTTTCTAAATGATCACAGTTTCATGTAAAGGTTACTGCTTGTCTTAATGGGATAACTGGGGCTTCTTATACGATGGGCCATCCCAAATTTCTTTGTTTTGCTTCAGTAAATACCAAACTCCAACAGTAACAGGTCTGTTCGGGTTTATCACATGGAATAGCAGGAGAATTTGCGACTTACAGAATTTGCTGAAGAGCCCCAAAGAGGATTCATGTTCGTCACTCTTCTTTCTTCAGACCTGCCCCTTATCCTCTCCTCTTTTCTCCCTTTTGCTCTGGTGCCAGAAAACATAGATATCCAACTAGAAAAACAAATGTTTATCACTGTTTTGGGCTTATTATCCACCATCTAAACTTCCTTGATTTTTTTTTAATGGCAGGATTATTTTAATGAACACTCAACTGTGTATGAGTAACTGATTGTATATTGTTTGCTAATACAGATAATTACCTTTCTTTCTATTTATTTTATTAAATAGTAGTAGTAACAGAGGAGAACTTGTAAGTGCTCATCTCTTTGTATTTGACAATATTGCATTTGCATTTCCACTGCATTTGAGTTTATAACCTTCTTCCCAAAATGCTTGCTGTTTCATAGTTTAGAGAGTTGGACAATTTTTTAATTAGTTCACAGTGGACAATCCCCCAAAATCTCTTAAAAATGAAGCTACACTTCACTTCTAATCCTGATGTAGACATCCATGACTATTCCTTTAAACACACACACACACACACACATATGTATACTGTGTGTGTGTATATATATATATATACATATATGTATGCTGCATATATTTGTATTCAGATTGTTTCTGTGATCATTTGATTTTTATCTGTAAGTCAGTGAAAATTGCATAAGCATAAAAATTAATGTTTCAAAGCCTTGAGAGTTACAGACAGTTCACCCTATATCCATGCATGCTTGTATCTGCTCCACTTATACAACTGACAAAAACAAATAAGACTACATAAAAAACACATACTTTGGCTGGAGAGATGGCTCAGTGGGAAAGAGCACAGACTGCTCTTCTAGAGGTCCTGAGTTCAAAATCCCAGGAACCACCTGGTGGCTTACAACCATCTGTAATGGGATCCAATGCCCTCTTCTGGTGTGTCTGAAGACAGCTACAGTGTACTCATATACATAAAATAAATAAACTTAAAAAAAAAGTGCTGGGCATGGTGGCACAGCACTTGGGAGGCAGAGGCAGGCAGATTTCTGAGTTAGAGGCCAGCCTGGTCTACAAGGTGAGTTCCGGGACAGCCAGGGCTACACAGAGAAACCCTGTCTCAAAAAAAAAAAAAAAACATACAAAATGTGCACATACAAACAATCTTACATATACAATATTATATGGTCCTACATGTTGTCACTGACATACATATGTAAAAAGTATTATAAACAAAAGATGCACACACACAATAGGAAGCAGGACTATAGTTAGGTGTACAAGAGTAAATAATATCATTACTCCAAAATGATGCTATAATTATTAATAAAACAACAAAATAAAATATATTTAAGGAAAAATAGAATTGAGAGCTATTTCCATAGAGAACCTCTTGTGTGTGCTAATGATGTGGGGACTATGTATTTAAAAGGTCTTACAATTTATGCCAAAATCAAACTATTGTGTCCGAGTATCACCTCAAAGCCTCAATCCGCCATATCTGTGGAATGTATGAGAGAAGAATTTGAGCATTTTCTGTGTACTTCATTGCTCCCAAGTTTCTTTCTGTCTCAGCATCAGCATCAATAAATGAACATAAAACAAGCTGCAGTGAAAACAAAACAGCACACTTCACCTGAAGGCAAACAGACAAGCCCTCACAACAGGATGGTCAGCTTCAGCTATCAACTTGACAAGACCTAGATTCACCTGGAAAGAGCACACATCAATTGCAGAATTGTCTGGAACTGATTGGTTCATTGGGCATGGCTGTGAGGCACTTTCTTCATGACTGGTTGATGGAGGAGGGCCCAGCCCACTAAGGGCAGTGCCTTCCTTAGGTAGATGGTCTTGTGCTATACAAGACAACAAGATGAGCACGTCAGTCAACAGTGTTCTTCCATGACTTCTGCTTCAAGCTCCTGTCTTATGTTTCTGCCTTAACTTCTGGAGCCTGTAATTTAATTCAACTCCTGCCCAATTTTCCTTCAGTTATGGTATTTATCACAGAAACACAAACTGAACAGTTCTGCTATACAAAAATCTAAGTAAGCTTAATTTTATCTCCATTTCCTCCCAAACTGTCGTCTTTAAAACCAGGTGAATTTAATTAATATTAATTATCTATTTAAGATTTAATCTTATAATAAAAGGAGAAAAGCAATCAGCAAAGGCAGAAATTAAGCTTATAAATTAATTTCTGCATTGTAGTAATTGCTCTGTTGATAAAGCCTGTTATCCTGATTATAGCTGTGAGTTAAAATATATTTACATTCCACAAATATGCCGAGGTCCACAAGTCTTAATTTTCAGAAAATAATATTGAATTATCAATTTTCTAATCATTGGCATTTTAAAAACAACTTGCAGGTCCTTGGGAGATGGCTCAGCAGTTTAGAGCACGTGTTGTTCTTACATAGGACCTGGGTTCCATTTCCATCACTCACATGTTGGTGCGCAATTTTTCCCAGCTCCAATTACTGGAGGTCTGATCTCTGCTTCTGGACTCATGGGGTACCATGACCCATATACCATGGTATACATACAGGCATGCACACAAAACATTCATATGTATAAAATAAAACAAATCTAAACAGAAGAATTTTAAATTTTGCATTATCTTGCTAATGGCATACAAATTGTGTTTCAGTTATAATTAAATATATCAAGAAAATAAATCTATATTTCTATATATATAATCATCACTCTGTTTAACTTTGACTCCAATATAGTTTAAAATGGAGCATTTTCATACTGATGGTGTTGGCATAGCCCAGCACATAGAAATAGTCAGTTATGCCAGGTAAATAAAATATACAAGAAAATAAATGGTGTAAAGAAAATTAACATAAAGGGAGATGACATGCTAGGTGTCTATCCTGGATTTCTCAGAGGCATAATTTGATCTGAACTTTAAAAGTGTAAAGAAACCATGGATTATGTTAGTAATTATGGATAATGGAACATCAGGATGGGATAAATATAACTACAGATAAAATTAAACAGGTTCCAGTTATTTGCTAAAACCCAGGATACCATATGACAATTACAATTTTATCCCAGCAATATAAGTGTAAATAGGTAAATGGTACAAGGTTGTAGCCATTTGATGTCTATTTGCACAAATCCGGGGTATATGTTTGGCCGAAAACAACAATCAGCTGATTCTACTTTTGTCAATTAACACATTAACTGAGATCCTGGGGATTTTTTTCAACTTGTAAAATACTTGATACAGATTAAAGCAAAGTTTTCTTTTATTCTTTCCTATAGCAGGGTATATAATTTATTTATAAGAAAACCTCTGCTATTTACTCTGGCTTTTAAAGTAGTAAAAATAGATTTTCATTACTTAATAATCTCTCTCTCTCTCTCTCTCTCTCTCTCTCTCTCTCTCTCTCTCTCTCTCTGTGTGTGTGTGTGTGTGTGTGTGTGTGTGTGTGTGTGTGTGTGTGTGTGTGTGTTCTGATTGGTTCCTCAAATGCCCTGGCACAGGAAAATAAAATACACTTAAAATAGAAAATAATTTAAATTTCAGGGATTTAAATTGAGTGTAATTCTGTACATATCAACTTCAGGCCAACTTTCTTGTCTTAATAGTCTTCTTTCCTGCCATTTATATTTCTTGTCTAAAAAAGAAAAAAATACCGCAAATATCCTATCTCTTGTACCTTTTATTTCTTGGTTTTTTCTCTCAAACAGCTAACTAATGTTATCTCTGTCAAAAGTTAAGATAAATTGAATAATTTCTAACAAAACTATAATTATATTCTGTTATATGTATATCTTAGTCCACGATTGCCGAGAGAATGGTTTAAGAGATAGGGCATGTTGGTCATATTCTAGGTAAGAATGGATTTGAAAGAGCTGGACTCCAAAATTCATTTGTGTGCCTTTGAGACACACATATGATATGGAACAGTTTGCCTGTTAAGATCCTTTCTTAAAGCCTGGAGGTGGTGGCACATGCACCCAGCACTCGGTAGGCAGAGCAGGTGAATGTCTGAGTTTGAGGCCAGCCTGGTCTTCAGAGTGTGTTCCAGGATAGCCAGGCTACACAGAGAAACCCTGTCTCAAAAAAAAAAAAAAAAAAAAAAAAAAAAAGAAAAAGAAAGAAAGAAAGAAATTTAAAAAGCAACAACAAAAGATCATCTCTTCTGCCATACCTGGGGATCCATCCCATAATCAGCCACCAAATGCTGACACCATTGCATACACTAGCAAGATTTTGCTGAAAGGACCCTGATATAGCTGTCTCGAGTGAGGCTATGCCAGGGCCTGGCAAACACAGAAGTGGATGCTCACAGTCAACTATTGGATGGATCACAGGGCCCCCAATGGAGGAGCTAGAGAAAGTACCCAAGGAGCTAAAGGGAACTGCAACCCTATAGGTAGAACAACAATATGAACTAACCAGTACCCCCCAGAGCTCGTGTCTCTAGCTACATATGTATCAGAAGATGCCCTAGTTGGCCATCATTGGAAAGAGAGGCCCATTGGTCTTGCAAACTTTATATGCCCCAGTACAGGGGAACGCCAGGGCCAAGAAGTGGGAGTGGGTGGGTAGGGGATAGGGGGGGGGTATGGAGGACTTTTGGGATAGCATTGGATGTGTAAATGAAGAAAATACCTAATAAATAAATAAAAATTTTTAAAAGATCCTCTCTTAAAGAGAAAATGTCTACCAATGTAAAATTGTACCCAAACTAAAAACATAGTTCAATGGTTGAGTACTTACAAAGCATGTGTTTGCTCTAGGTTTAATTCCTTTGGCTGAGAAATAAAGCACAAATGAAAGAAGGAAAAAGGAAGGAAGGAAGGAAGGAAGGAAGGAAGGAAGGAAGGAAGGAAGGGAGGGAGGGAGGGAGGGAGGGAGGGAGGGAGGGAGGGAGGGAAAGAGAAAGGGAGGGAGGAAGCGAGGGAGAGACAGAGGAAGGGAGGGAATTTCCAGACAAAACTGATCACAAAAATCAACCTGTGAGCTATTAACAATTATTTAAATAATAATGATGCTCTGGTCCATAGAACTGCCGTGAAACCTCAGAATTGTCATTGCCACGTTTAGTAACAATGGTTATATGATGTGTTCACAGAGTCATCCATTGGAAAAGAACTCTGAAAGAAATAGCTCCTTTTCTTAGCTGCCTCATTTCCTAATAATCTACCTGTTGGAAGAGTCTGCTTACTGAAATATATAAAATCAATTTGAAGGAAGAGATGGAAATTAAATAAAGGACAATTAACCCAACCGGGAACTAGAGGGGTGGTTGCTTTGTTACTAAAGTGCTTGCTATCTAAGAATGAGGCCCTGAGCTCACATTTATGAGGCCCCAGCAGCCTCATAGGATGCCAGGTGTGTCTGCATGCACTTGTAATCACAATGCTGGAGAGGTGGAGGATGAGAGAATCTGAAGGGCTTGCTGGGAGGCAGTCCAGCCAATCAATAAATTCCTCATTTTTTGGGAGACCCTGTTATACAGAACAATTGAGAAAAAGGCAACATTAACCTCTGGTTTACACACACAATTGCACATATGTACATGACACACACATGAGTGCACACACAAACACAAAAAATAACTCCATTGCTAATTTAGTGACCACCATCAACTGTATAAATCAGTTGCTAATTTGTTTTTAAAATGACCACCATTCACTGTATCAAATGCTGAGTAAAACGACATTTTAAACATAATTTTAACTCCTAAAAGATCCAACTCTAAATGTACTTGACAAAAAATATTGATTAATATGTGAGACTTAAGCATATATCAAAGCACCGAACTGCATTCACATAAAATGGAAAGAATTATTATTTGTCAAAAGCAAACTTATAGGACATGAACAAGTATTTCTTTTATAGGTCACTTTGCATGAGAAAGCAGCAGGATAGTGATCAGGTGACAGGAAAGCTACAAAAGAAATTCAGAGAGGATGAGTCTGAGGAGAAGCCTCATTGATTAAGGGTACATAGTACTCTTGCCGAGGACCCAAGTTCAGTTCCCAGAACTAACCCTGGAGAGTTCACAAGTCCCTATTACTACAGCAATTAGAGATCCAACACCCTCTTCTCGCCTCAGCAGGCACTTACACACATGTACATAAGCACATACAGACACACACTAACAAATTTTAAAATAAAAATATTCATTTTTTTAAAAATCCAGAGGAGATAAAGAGAAACTATAGGTAATTTTGAACAAGAGAAATTTTTGAAAGAGACCTAGATTGTCCTCAATTTTTTCTCTTGCATCCTTGGACTGAATGACAATCAGAGAGAGAGAGAAAAAAATCCATTTGATCAGAATATCAAAGATTTCAGAATTGCTCTGCCCTTCCACACTCAAGTGCTGATCCTGGCTTCATGGGCAGTTGACAGATTGACCTAAGTATGGTGGGAAAAGATGGAAACTACTTGTTGATGACCTTGCTCCATCAGAGAGATCTGAATCGTATTCTCAGAGAATAAGAAGAAGCTGAATCAGAACTGCATTACTCACATGCACTAAAAAAAAACTACCATCCACCCAAAGCCAGATGACAAATCAAAACAGTGATGAGTGTTTTCATAGGATTCTCTTTGCGATTCTTCCTCATCATGATTCATTGTTTTCTCTCCAGGTTCTCCGGTCATCTCAATATGTGTTTGATTAGATCCTATAAGGCCATAAAGGAAAATAATGCTTAAACTGCTTTCTGTGAGTTTTGAAACACACAGAAACTTGAACTTGTGCTGAGTGTTCTTCATGCCCCACCCCACCCCCCATGCACCAAGCTATACAAGAAACAATTCCTGGATAGTCCATCCTTTCCTCTTAGTTCCAAACTTTGTCTCTGTAACTCCTTCCATGGATATTTTGTTCCCCATTCTAAGGAGGGATGAAGTATCCACAATTTGGTCTTCCTTCTTCTTGATTTTCTTGTGTTTTGCAAATTGTATCTTGGGTATTCTAAGTTTCTGGGCTAATATCCACTTATCAGCTACCCCACCCGGGGATCCATCCCATAATCAGCTACTAAACCCAGACACTATTACATATGCCAGAAATATTTTGCTGAAAGGACCCTGATATAGCTGTCTTGAGTGAGGCTATGCCAGTGCCTGGCAAATACAGAAGTAGATCCTCACAGTCATCTATAAGATGGAACACAGGGCTCCCAATGGAGGAGCTAGAGAAAGTACCCAAGGAGCTGAAGGGGTCTGCAACCCTATAGGTGGAACAACAATATGAACTAACCAGTACCCCCCAGAGCTCGTGTCTCTAGCTGCATATGTAGCAGAAGATGGCCTAGTCGGCCATCATTGGGAAGAGAGGCCGCTTGGTCTTGCAAACTTTATATGCCCCAGTACAGGGGAGTGCCAGAGCCAAGAAGTGGGAGTGGATGGGTAGGGAAGCAGGGCAGGGGAAGAGTATAGGGAACTTTCAGGATAGCATTTAAAATGTAAATAAAAAATACCTAATAAAAAAAGGCAAAAAAAAAAAAGAAAGAAAGAAAAAAGAAACAATTCCAGGGCTGTTAGAAGATTTGGTCTGAAGACATAAAGGGGAACTCTATTTTACCTTCTATGCCTGAGTTTCCATTCTAATTTTGCAGACTGAGAGCAAGAGTCAACACTGTTTACAATTTTATTGATTCATAGAGGAGGGGGCATTTTAGACATCTAACTGAACCCTCCCTTTCAGATAAATAATATAAATTCAGAGAGATGAAGCAGAGAGATGAAGTGAATTGATGAAGACAGGGCCATTGTCAGGGTGAAAGGTATGGAAGCATCACTTTCCATCCAAGACTTTTTTTTCTATGTCTAGAATTATTTTTTGTAAAGCTTGTGTCACCTATTGCATATTAATAGCTACTGTGAAGCAATATTGAAAGGAGAGATACATTTCAATAAAGATGTGTGATTTCCTTTAATCAGGATGATAATGTATAGTTTTACTTAATGAAAAGAGAACTTGGAAACGAAGAAAGTAGAACTTTGTATAAAGTTGCACTTATGCATTAATCACCAGCACACACATGCACAAGTATTAGCATAGGTTTTTGTTGGACTGGCAATTAACAAACGTGTGCTTTGGTGTTTCTGCAGTCTTAAATATTTCATTTAAAAAGAGTAATAATTTTATGTCAGAACTTCCCTTTTAACTGTAGAAAAAAATCAGTGAGAAGTTGTGGGTCTAGGAATTTAAGCCAGTGGCCAGCCCTGATCATCAACTCATCAAATGTCAGCATGCTGGTTACAACCATAGTTACCAGGGTATTATTAAGGACTTCACAACACACTGCATTTTTGTCACTTGTCATCATAGATGTTAAAACATTTGAATTGTTAGAGTGATTCCTGACCTTGATGGATTCATCAATGAAAGCTGTAGACTTGAGGATGAGTTTGTTCCCCTTTAAACTGATTTCTCCAATTTTATAAAACATGAACCCACTCCAAAACCTGCTTTTCTGTGTGGACAAAAGAGAAATCTTTTATGTGGCTGGTGAGATGTAAGTAAGCCTTCAACCAGTATGGAAACCAATATAGAAATTCTTAAAAATAACCCTACCTGCCATATGTCCCAGTTATTCCATCCCTGAGCACGTATCCAAAGGATGCCAAGTCAACACAGTACTGAGACCCTGTACATCGTTTGATTGTATATCAATCAGTTTACAGCACCACGTTCACAACTGGTAAGTAACGGCACCAACTTAAGCGTTTCATAAAAGAGGGGTGGATAAGGAAGCTGCTGTTTACATACACACTGGAATCTGGAGGTAATCACTTTGTGTTACCACTCATTTGTTGGCCAAAGACTTTGTGAGTACATTTGATCATGTATGCACAGATGACATGAAAGTAGAAGTGTTAACTGTGTAGGGGATTAAGGAGGCTAAGAGAGGGGAAACAGGAAGAAGGGAACATGCTAGCAGTGTACAAAGGTAGAGAAGCTGAGCCTAGTGCCTCTTTGGTGCCATGCTCTCAGCAGTAGGCACAAATGAGAAATAATTTCTTGGTACATGTTCTTTTAAACCTCAGCTATCAACACTAAAGATAAGCAACCTTTCTTCCTAAACCTGAGAGAACAAAAGATTATAAAATTTTGAAAGATTCAATTCTTAATTTCAAAATAGAGAGAATGTGTGGGGTTTTTAACTCCTAAAAATAATGAATAAACTACAGTTATACGAGACAGATTTAGCATATATATTTATCCCTAAATGCCCTCAAAACACCCCCCAAAATTTTACAAATATTTAAAGTAGTAAACCCTTAAGACAAAGAAGTTAGGCTGGAATAACTGCGGGTGGGAAACATCAGTGAAGCTTTGGAGGAATTAAAGCAGACGGGTGGATCATGACTCTCTCGGATAAGAATAATGGAAACCCAACTTCCTGCAAAGGTAACAAGCAAAGGCAAGCTGATGCTGGCACAGAGCTCCAAAACACTGGCAGCGAGGTGAACAAAACCAGAACAGCAGAGCGTGAAACCAGGCTGAACAACTCTCAGCCAGACTGGGTGAAGGTTGAATACCTAGCGCTAGCTCCCTCACTGCCGGCAGAGAAGCTGCCACACTGTCCTTCATTCCAGAAAGATAAATATGAATTGGCTGAAGAGATCCAACTAGAAAGTGCTAGGATCTGGGATACTGAAACAGTGGAAAAATACAAGGAACCAAACACTGGAGGGCTCAGTTAGAGCCTCACTCTTTTATGTGTCCATTAACTTGAAACTTGAAGCCTCCACCAGGCTACAAGCAGCCTCATAAGACTGGGAAGCTAATGAAATTTACCAAGCTCAGGAAGTTGCAGTATTCACAAGGCCCCTCTCGGAACTATAAAAACAGTAGACAGTTCCAAGAGAGAGGAGATGCTGTAGCTATCTGAGGCACCTACAAGTTGTTCAGGACTCTCCAAGGATTCAGATTCCATGTGTCATGATACCAGATGGGGTAAGGTTATCTGTGATGGAACTTTAAATCACTCATCCTCCTGCAAATAGTCTCTGAACAAGGTTCTTATAAGGAAGCCCAGTAAACTTACTGGTTTGCTAAACTGGACTTGAGTAAAATTGCTTCTTTTATCTACAGTTAATGGCTTGTCTGGGATCAATAGATGTTTCTTTACATCTTTCCAGTAAAATGTCACTTGGTTCCTGAAAAGATACCAACAGAACTGAGGATGAATGGGTGGAAGGGGCTTCATGGCCCGTGCAATAAGTGACAAGATGTGCAACTGAAGCTGATCTGTGGAACGGTGGCACGGCCATGAAGGTACTCCTGATATGGCTGTCTTTCCCATGTGAGTTGAGATGGTGTGCATCTTTGCTGAAATATGGATGCATGATCCTTGTGATGAGTTACATAACATGAAATCAAGACCAAGTCATATGACAAGGGAGGAACCTTATGGCGAATCCAAGATGACCATCTTCTTCTACATGGTGTGGGGTGGCACACTAACTTTGTAACAATTAGAGTGTGCCTATAGAGTGTGCCTGTCTCTGCTTCCCTAAGGGCGAATCCAGTGCAGCGGTCAGGTATTTCGCTAAGGAATCACCCCTACAAAAGTAAGTTCACCTCTATGTCTTTCCTGCCCAGGATTCCTGCCTCCTTGTGCTGTCCCTGCAAACCTCTGTGAGGTTCAACTCTGACTGGCCACCTTTATTAGACCCGATTCAAAGGGTATAACTATTTCTTTTTCTACTCTTGTTTTTTGTTTGATGATTTCAGAGACTAAGAATGCTCTTAAACTCTCAAATGAACTCTTTTTCTAAAGTTGTCCTTCCTATCAAACGCCTGCCTGCTGCCAGGTGGCTGACCTCCAAGCTGCTTTATCTCAAGCAGCATGGCTTCTGTTCCCTCTCTTCTCCATTCTCCTCCTCCCTTCCAGGCAGCTTAGAGAATTACAGCTTTCCACGCCTTGGGGTTTTACTTTTAAATTCTAATAAATTGTCCCCACGCTTCCATTTGACTCTGTTCTTTGTCCTTGAGCTTCTGTTTTGTGTCTGTTCTTAAACTCTTTTGTTAATGAGACTAAGAACCCCAAAATGAGACCCAATTTCCCAGGTATCATAAAATGTCTCTGCTGTGATGCTCCCCAAGATTTCCAGAAACACTTCTTTCCACCCTTTAATTCTTTAATGGATAGAGAAAAATGAACCTACTTCTGAACTCCTAGATGGCAACTCACTGAATAGTCTACCACATAACTATAGGGTGCTTCTCCCCAACTTCTAATGAAGCAGAGAAATCTTTCTGTACCTCTTTAACATGATATAAGCCAAAAGCATAGACTTAAAGAATGCAGGGTACCATAAGGAAGAGAAAAGAGGGTCATCAACGGACTGGGTAAACAGCCTAGTAAATATTAAGAATATCTAGATATGGTTGGAGAGATTGAACTTGCAATTCACTCAACACAGTTTTGCAAAGGAGTATCTCCTTAAGATAGTACATGAGGTTAGATGCCTGGATCTGGAGAGTGACAAAAGAAATAGTCAAAGATTGATAAGCAGAGCAATAATGAATGAGCATACCCAAAACTGCATAGTTAACGGATTGTCACAGAGTCTGAGAAGGGAGACGAACAGAAAGAATGGAAGAAGCTGCAGAGGCAGAGCCTCTACTTAGGCTAGAAGCAGGAGCAAGGGGTTGGAAGGCATGATGGGGATCCTTAAATCACAAAAAGACAGCTCATTCATAGGCCAGATGGCAGGGGACAAACCTGAGCTCTACTGTGGGCAGGATGACTGGGTGACTGGCAATGTTGGGAGAGTTCACAATAGGTACTGTATTAGGTCAGACTCTGATTCATGGCAACTCAGTCAATGTCAGCTCCCCTTACATCACAGAGTTTGCCAGAAGAACAAACGGTAAAGCAGAACTCAGGATGACAAAGCAGAGCTTCAAGTGACCTGGAGTTTTCCATGCCAGCCAGGAGTGCAGTTCAGGGGAGGTAAAAGCTGAGGGATCTGGGGAAGTAATTGCATTCTCCCTTCTAGAGCTTTCCTGTCATGCTGGAGGTGACAGAAAGAGGACGCAGCAGAATTAGTGATGTAGGAATGTTTTGGTGGGAAGGAATACAAATTAAATTACTTTTTCCTTTTCAGATTCTCCTTTATGTTTAAAGTACCTCAAAGCAAGAGATGAACTTACCCCCCTGACCGAGGACTCATGCAATTATCTCTATAGGAAATTTCCCACCCATATTGGTTGTTGGGTTTGTTTTCCAACTTACAAAATTTATTTGACTATCAATTTCTGAGTAAAGTCCACCAAACTTCAAGGCTTTGTTATGCAACAGGAGAACTGTGTCCCAACTTTCCAGTAGTTACTACTCTGGCATCTCCCTTCATGCTGCCCTTTAACACCTTCATTTCTAAAGTGTCCTGCATCCATACCATGGTGACCAACTTGGTTCTCTGTCTCTCCAGGGAGTGGGAGCTCACTGAACCAGTCTACTTACCAGACAATGAAGCTCTACCCTATAAGTGGAGATGTGATTCCAACATGCTCCTTAATAAAATGCTAGAGTAATACAATTCCAGTTAGGAGTTAAGCTATCTCTTGGACACATTTTACAAAATTAGGATGGAATTAATATTCTAGTTGAACTCAGTAACTCAATATAATATCATCTATACATAGGGCACACTAAGTATCATGAGCGGATGACAAGAGAATTATTTCCCATCCCAGCCTGGTGCGCTATTAATGTGATTTCCATCCAGTTGATTAGCTGTGTCATTTTCCTTTATGTTCATTCATTCTACAAATGTTTATCTAGGTCCCATTATACATATGGCATATGCTAGTTATGTGACGCAAATTGGAGTAACACTTCCTGCCTTTAGAACTTAGCATCTATGAAGGAAACAGATCAATACACATGAAAAACTAGAATTTAGAACAGAATGATTCCATGGAACGATTAGAGAAGAAGCAATTGAATTAACTTTAACTGGGAAAATGTCAGAAAAGTTACCTAAACAAGACAAACAGCCACTGAGTAGGAACACTACAGGTCTATGACCAACATGAAAATCAATGGTGTAGGAGTGTGACTTTGAGGTCCTTTGTGTGAGTCTGCATGTATCTTTGCAAATTTCCAGCCTGTTCAACAACCATGTGTTGACCAGTCCTAAATCATATTTACCCATTTCTAAATGTGTGTTTAAAATCAACCCCACCCCTAACCCAAACTTTACTAGCCACTAGTATATTCAGGACCTGCACCATTCCTTTATTAATTTGAATTTTTTTTGTAATCTATGACTTGGGTATACACCTAGCTCTTGATACAGACGTTTGAGGCAACATTTGTTGTATTAAAATTAGAATGAGTTTTGTTATTTTAACTATCATCCCAGAGATTAAAATACTTAGATACTGCTAGTTTCCAGACTAGAGTGGTAGTGAAATCCTGTAAAAACTTAGCTATTACACCTAAATTTGCATGCAAATATTATTTGTTGCAAACATCGTGAATGCTTGATTCCTTGTGTCAAATATTTGTATCTTTCACAATTTGCACTTAATTCCTAATTGTTAAAAAGAAACAACACAGGGATGTTCTATAACTTCAGTAATTAAAAAATGAACTTCAAGGGAAAAGAAACAGTAATTCCAGTGAACTGAGTTATTGTTCCTTGTAAATTGTTATTCAGAGATAATTCTATCTTAACCTTCCTTCTTCCAGCATCTCATTTTCATTGTCATAAGTTTGTTTAGTCTGTGCCAATGTAGGACTCAGCAAATGCTTGTCAAAGTGTGGACTTGGCTAAACAAAAGCAGTAAAAAAGATGCTGCTCTTCTCTCTGTAGTAGCCCTGCCCTTTTTCAGAGTCTATTTCGCAACTCTATGGTCTTTTACAAACAGGGCATGTGTTGACAAGCACAAATCTACTCTCCCCAATAGGGCACAAGAGTCTTTCACACCAAATCTTGTATCAACCCCCAAAGAAACCTGCATCTAAATTTCTTCCCTTCGCAGAAGTGAGCTTTGCTTTCATTATCGACAGCATTATTACAGATTGCAACCTGACATCAGCATCTGCCATAACCTGTAAAATCATCCGTGTCCCAGCTGCAAAGCAGCTTCTTAAACTCAAGTTAAGCAAGTGGCACTCTGTTGCTGAATTTCAACAGCTGACTGAAAACCCATTCTTTTCCTTGCCTTAAAAGAAAAAAGTCAAGTACAACTACCTACTTAATATAGGAAAAAGAGATTGCTTCCAAAAGAGGCAGAAACAGACTTCCAAAATTTAATGCAATTAGAATATCTAAAAGCTCTGAGTGAATACTGCATCTTCTAGGAGAAAGCATTAGAAATGTTTGTTATGGTAAATTTTTCTTGGCAAATAAAACTTTTAAGGAGTAAAAACAAAGTGGACTTTCTGTCTTGTTTTATCTGTCAGCTAAAACCCTTATTCGGAACATGTACAGGCTGTCGAATGCCTATCCCAGGTGGATTAACATGAAAATTATAGCTGAACAGCTTCCAAAATGCAGAAGGACTTTGGGAGGGTGGGACTGGGAGGAAAGAGAGGGGAGATGCAATCAGGATGTAAAGTGGATGGATGGATGGATGGATGGATGGATGGATGGATGGATGGATGGATAGATGGGCATATGGGAAGGAAGGAAGGAAGGAAGGAAGGAAGGAAGGAAGGAAGGAAGGAAGGAAGGAAGGAAGGAAGGAAGGAAGGAAGGAAGGAAGGACCCCAAGTGTTACTGCACTCCCCCAGACAGGGCCAGAGAGCTGCCACAGGTCAGAAAGCCTCTTCCTCCCCCCAAGCACAGTCTTCCTCCAGATGGAGATACTAAAAACTCATGTAATATATTTTCAATTTTAGCATGAGATATTAAAATACCACATCAATCCTACTGCTTTCCAAAACATAACATCTTCACCAATAAAATACGAAGATTGGTGTTAAATCAGACTAGACTGTATAAAGTGTAGACATATTTATCTATTATCAAAGCAATCCTGAAGGCAATAATGAACCCTGAAACAATTTTTAGTAATAAACAAGGGCAAAAAGGCCCTGTGGGGGCCCTTGATGTTTACCAGTGGCTTCTGGAAGAGACACGTAAGAGTCTTTGTTGTAATGGAACTGGGAAAGAACTTTAATCAACTTGCATAAAAATAAATCTAATTATATACAGGACTCAGTAATTACTGACATATTAAGGCTGGCAAGATACCATAGGCTATTATCTGTTATTACCAGACACTGAAGACAAACACAATTGATTACAATGAAAAAGAAAGATCACTTACCCTCAAGTCCAGTTTCACCTGGACAGATCCTCCTTAAAATATTATAAAAATAATAAAGTGAACCATTCTTGTTTGAACTTTTCCTGTCACTTACACTATTTTTAGTATAGGATATCTGGATTAACAGAGACCCAGAAGATAGTAGAAAGCTGAAAACTTGATAAGCTGCATTTAAATATTCTCTAAGTTACTAGTTACTGGATTATTACTCCATAAAGGACTGTAATTAAAGCATTCCTGTTTAACTTTCTGCTTGACCTTAATTCCACTGAGAATTAAGTACCTATTTCCTGGGTATAGTAACATCCAGGAAGCATTGTTTAGTTTAATAACCACTGATTCGTAAACTCACATTTACATTTGATGTTAAGGAACTGTATTTATCTTATGAACACATGTAGAATTTTGAACAGGAAATCTACAAGTTGTGATCCTAAAAAAAATGACTGAAATTAACAAGCAAATTATTCAGAATGCTTGAAATTGGAACCAGAGATTACTGAAAATCCACTGCCATGGGTCAGATGATGCTTGATGCACTTTAAGAGAAAATAATCTAACATAGATGTGGAATGGAACAATCCAACCTAAATATGGAATCCTAAAAAGAGGAAGAAGATCTGAGCTCAGCCCAAAAGCCACAGCTTCCAGCATCATGGTCATGGCATTAGCCAATATGGCAAGGAAGACAGAATGGTATGAATCTGCGTGTAATCAAAAGGGTGCCCAGAGAAATGAGCTGATTTCTCAAAAACTTTGACTGCAATTAATCTTGTGTGGTCTGACATTAACTCACTTAAGAATGGATAATTTTACTATTATATCCTGCAACTTTCAAAGAAACCATTTGGACAGTGACTGAAATGATGGTGCTGCTTCTGCAATTCCTAGTAAAGCTGCTGTGTTTAGCTGGAAATCAGGGTACCTAGACTTAGTAGGTGATACCAGGAGAATCACCATAGGCACTTCTGTGTGTAATGGTGTCAGTAGCAATGGGTAGAATTGGCAGCCAAAGCCTACAGATGAGCTCTCTGTTTTCTACTCTTGGAAATCAGTTTGAAGTGACAATAGTTTCTTCAACTTCTAAAAGCATACAGCTTTTGTTATCAGTGATTCTTTATAGATTAAGACAATCTTAGCTTGTTCAGTTATGTTTGTATATTTGTGGCCAAATGCCAACCCCAGCCAATCTTCCCATGTCTAACCCTGCTGATAAAGGTACAAAATTTATCTGACTAAACAAAAGACATACATTTCTAAAATAAGATAGTTAGAAAAGATAATGTGTAGTTCGATAATTTTAGAGAATTTGAAGTTCTTTTCAAAAACGTATGCTTCTTGGCTATGATTCATATTGGCAATTTTATTCATTTCAAAAATAAAAATTATATGTGTTCACCAAAAATGTCAGGAAAAAATTCTAAGCATCATTATCACATAACAAATCACCATGGCAGATACAACTTTAAAACAACCTTAGAATTTCAAGAACTCGGGTAACTAATTTTGGATCACAAGGAAAATTCAAATTCAAGCTTTTCTGTTACCAAAACCCTGAGAATAAATGTTCCTGATACCATTTTCAGACATTTTTAGGGGAATACATCTTCAGGATGCTTGTTTGACTGTTGCTAGTGGTCATAATGCTGTGATTTGGATCTAAGCTGTGTGGATTAATCTTATGGCACTTCAATTACAGGTCCTCCTCTTAACAAAGGACATCATCCTGTGTCACTGAGAGGCACCACTCTGTCACTTAACAATCAAACACAGAAGCGAATGAGAAAGTATTTTTATGTTTCAAAAACATTTTATTGATACCTAAATTCCTTTAAAAAAATGGTTATATCATATACCCTTTGGCATATAGCCAAAATAGTTCTGTTAGATATATAAATCTAATAGTTATAGTCTTTGACAAGAACAATATGTCACCGGTGAATTCTGAGTGTATAATTTATCTCCATAGCACTTCTTAATGCACAGAATCACCCACAGATCCTCTAATGGCTGAGAACAAAGTAGGGGTGTGTCTAACTGAGTTTAAGACTTGTTGAGTGGTAGTAATGAATGCGAACACCTAGTAATAAGAGATCGATCTCAAAGAAGAAAAAGAGTTCAACTTGTGAACTAGGCATTTAAACAGTAGTGCTAAGCTGCCAGTTATAAACTCTGCTCTGTGAACTCATAACATTGCAGGGACTGTTAGACAGAGCACTAGAGTTAACAATATAAAATAATACCTCCCTCAAAGGGCAGAGGAGAACAATCAGTGTGACACGTTCTGAAACTCTGTGTCCTGACATGAGGAGATATGAGAAATGACCACTGAGGAAGGAAGTACTTACAGTAAGGGTAAGGTCGTTTTCATCACCTATTGATGGCTGTGAGCATATCATTTAACCTGGCTGACTCTTTGGCTACTCAAAGGGAGAAAATATAACTCATACTGTGCAGCTGTTTCATACATAGCCACGAAAGCACCTAAGGAAGGCATTTGGGTGAACCTTGAAAAATAAAGGATTTACACAAACAAAAAATGCCATTACTTACGTCTGGCAGTTCTGCATTGCCCCTTATACAGAAATTCTATCTAAAGCACATCAAAAGCTTCACAGGTCCTACTGGAACAGTACAGTGACCAGTCATTCGTACTACTCATGGTTCCCAGGCAAGCAGGGACACACACCTTTGGGCATGGAAACAACGTTTGTAATTTTTTTTAGCTCTTTTCGTACTTTTGTGCTCCCTACCAATGCCAATGGCTCTGTCTCAGAAGGAGCTCAGTGATGGAGTTAAGAAATGAGGGCAGAAGATGCATCTCAAAGTCTTGCATTTTTCATATCAAATTATCCATAATATCATGAGCAACCAAGAGCTGACCACAAAGATAAGTTCAAGAGAAAGAAAAACAGGACCTAATCTGTGACCAATTACTGCCTTTGGAGTCTTATCTTGACAGTACAGACAATTTGGGGGAGTAGAGTTGATTAAGGAAATTGTGCTCCGTTAAAAATCTTTATTTATTTAGTTATCATCTCTAACCGGCTCTAATGAAAATAATATTCTTTTTCAGGCATGTGCATCTTCTGTTAAAGTTAAATGTGCCGTAAGTGTTATAAAATTAGGTAATTAGATAGATGATAAAACCACTGACAGGCAGAAGATAGGACATGATATGCAAATGATTTCAGAGTCCACTAATATTGATGAGTGTCTAGCCTTTAGTTAAGGCAAAAAGTAATTGAGAAATTAGACCAGCCCTGCAGCCCTTCATTTCTCTGAAGCTTAATTGGCAAATTGATTTAGGAACTAGGTTACAGAGCTAAAGAGAGAGGCACCAGCCAGGACAGTCACAGTGGAATGACTACTTCTCTACCCATTGGAGAGTTGCTTATTTGTGACCACAGTGCTTCTCTGGGCCCTAACTGTGAACTATTGCACACAAAACATGCAATAGGAATATACTACTGTTATTAAATAGTTACTTCAATGGCCTGCTATCTGACATATGACACAACTAAAATGTTCAGTTTATAGGTCTTATGAAATGATTTAACCAGGCTAACATGATGAGCCTACAGGTAAAGATCATTATTACCAAGCCTGATGACCTAGGGCCTGTTCCTGGGAACCCACAAGCAGGAAGGAGAGAACTGACTCTCATAAGTTGTTCTTGAACATCTCCTCTCTCTCTCTCTCTCTCTCTCTCTCACACACACACACACACACACACACACACACACACACAAATAAATGTAATTTAAATTTTTAAAAAATCTAAGAACTCAGCTCACAGAATGTAGGGCAAGTTACTTTACCTTCTAAGACAGTAGTTCTCAACCTGTGGACCACAACAATCCCTTTGAGGTTGCATATTAGCTATCCTGTATATCAGATATTTATATTACAGTTTGCAACAGTCACAATATTACAGTTATGAAGTAGCAACAAAATCATTTTTTGGTTAGGGTCATCACAGCATGAGGAACTGTATTAAAAGGTCACAGTATTAGGAAAATTGAGAACCACTAATATAAGCTATCTTGCTGGCTCATAAACATGCTTGTTAAAGCTTCAAGCATTTTTTATTTAGCATTTATTTATCTATCGCCCTGCACTAAACTCAAGACCAAGTGGATCAAATGCCTCATTGTAAAACTGTTATACACTAAATCTAAAAGAACTGAATGTGGGGAATAGCTTTGAACTCATTGGCACAGGAGATAACTTCCTGAACAGAGCACCCATGGCTCAGGTTCTAAGAGCAACAATTGACAAATGGGACCTCCTGAAACTGAAAGCATCTCTAAGACAAAGGACACTGTCAGTAGGACAAAATGACAGCCTACAGATTAGGAAAGGATTTTCACCATCCCTACATCTGGCAGAGAACTTCAAGCACTTTTAAATAATGTTGTATTAAACCAAACTGAAAGTTTCAAGTAGCAATGAAGCCAAGTCATCACTGACCACATACAAAGAGCAAAAGATGATGGGTGACACTTAGACCAACAGTCAGTCTAACCTAAAATGTCTCCTAGAGTCAGGCTGGGTGTGT
Source organism: Mus caroli (assembly GCF_978045245.1). Classification (NCBI taxonomy): domain Eukaryota; kingdom Metazoa; phylum Chordata; class Mammalia; order Rodentia; family Muridae; genus Mus; species Mus caroli. The sequence goes on from NW_028227266.1 coordinate 81,380,703, forward strand.
GGTATATAATGATGAAAGACACTAAGGTTTGTGTAGACAGGGGAAAAAAGAAGAATTCACTGCCAATGCCCAGTGTTAAATACACCTACCTTATTACTAACACAATGCAGAATGAATGCAGCAGGCAAATGAATCACATTGGAGAATTCAAGTTTGTAACAGATAGATGGTTGATAGCAATCTAAGAGAAATATTTTAAATTTTCTTTAAATAAAGATGACAGTTGTTTTGATCTGACGAAACCAGCAAGGTCATCTTTACAAGTGACCTTCTTTGCTAGGATTGAAAGTAGTTGATGAATAAAATATTTTAGAATATAAAAGGTAAAGCCAAGTTATTTTCTTTTCACCTTATTAGTTAGTGAATAATACCCTCACTTTAATATACAAAGATATAATTTGACATACAATTTCATGTACTATGAACAAAGTTATTTTAATAAAAAAGAATTAAATAATGCTATCCTACATTTGAACAAGTTAGGAATGCTCACATGAGTTATTTCAAAGTGGCCAATGAAAGAAAGTTGGGTTCCGCAATCCAGTGTTCCACACTCTCATTTTTAAATCTGGAATGTATTGACTTTCCATTAGCAGGCAGAGACCTAGTTAGTACATTGCCAGATATAATAGATAGGAATGCACACCAGGTACTATATTGTGCATGGATGAACTCACTTAGTGGCCAGAGATGTGCCTGAGCAGAACACAGGAGATATATCCCCAGAGAGTAACTTCAGGGTCTTGATTATTGTTACAGTATTTTCTATCCAGCCCTCTTTTCAATGCCATGATTGCAGCTGACTGTGCTAACACACCTGGGTCTTTTTTTTTTCTGTCCTTGAAAAAGTCAATAATATGACTAGGTTCATTAATATATAAGCATTCTTTCTTTCTTCCCTGAAGTTCACCAAAGTATAGGAGTGTTTTCCTTTCATTAACAGGGATTGAGGGACCTTATGTAAGAAACCACATGGAGAGACTGCCTTTAGACTCTCAGGCTCATAGTCTTAGCCTCATTTGTTTCTTGGCTCTCTTACTCTTAGCTGAATAGCAAAGGTAGTTGACTACCAGTTATAATACTGAAGTTTCTAAGACAGAAGTATGGTGTGACATAAGCCAGAAGGCGGCCAGATCAGCCCACTACTCATTCATTGGCATGACCATCATCTGCTGCTTCATATTAGTAAGATCCAAGCTGTGTTGCATTTATAAACCCCAGTATCTCCCTCCCAAGCATTGATATATGTACAGCATATGTGTGAAAATACATGGGCATGTGTACACATTCATTGTAATAGAAGATAACAATTTATGTTCATTTTTCTTAATGCAAGTTTATTCTTTTATGATTTTTGTGCATGTGTATCATGCATTCCGGGCACAGTCATCTCTTCCTCTCCATACACACCTTTAAGGCCCTCAGCCTCCCCTCCCTCCCTCCCACCATGTCCCCATCTCAGCTTCATGGGTTTTGTGGGGTTGCTTTTGTTTTGTGGAAAACACTAATGAAAACTAAACATTTATACCATTGTGTTAAATTCATATCATATGGTGTAAACAGTGTCATATATTTGAAAAAAGGCCTGAGGAAGAGGAGTGATAAAGTCAAAAGAAGGCAACAGACTAAAGCATGAATGGGTGCATATCTGTAACTCTAGTACTTGTTAAGCTGAGGCAGGAAAGTCATGAGTTTGAGGCCAGCCTGAGATACATAGTAAGATCCAGTCTAGCTTGGGCTATATAGTGCGACCCTGTCTGGGAAGAAAAAAAAAAGAAAAAACAAAACAAAACAGGGAGAATGGTGAAACAACTAAGAAGAACTAAGACTGCAATTGGAATAGTGTGAGGCTACGTTTTCCTTTATACTAGATAAATACCTTCCTAAAATTAGGAAGACAGACATTTGGGTTTATTTCATTCCCATCTCTTGAAATAAAGCAATGCCCTCTAGTGGCCAACTTTAAAGTAAACTTCAGCATACATAGTCAACCTAATTTGACTCTAAACAGATATAGGAGTCTTGCTTCACTGGATGAATACAGTGAAGCATGACCCATGAATAACAAGAATAAATGCACCACTACATCTGAACAGACATCACCAGGAGGAAGCAGCCTTAGTACTGAGGCCTATGCTCCTACCCTGTTACACAGCTCTCACCCAGCTGCACACAACAGAGGGTAAACCCAATTTCAACTTTACTTGCTTCACATCAGTCTTACACATGTCCCTTCTGAGTTCTGATATCTGCTTAGAATAAATAAGAGTTTGTGTGTAAATAATGTGTAGAAAATGCAAAAAAATGCCAGCAATCCTCAATTTTTTTAATTAGGTATTTTCTTCATTTACATTTCCAATGCTATCCCAAAAGTCCCCCATACCCTCCACCCAATTCCCCTACCCACCAACTCCCACTTCTTGGCCCTGGCATTCCCCAGTTTTCAAAGACCAAGGGGCCTCTCATTCCACTGATGGCCAAATAGGCCATCTTCTGAAACATATGAAGCTAGAGACAGAAGTTCTGGGGGGTATTGGTGAGTTAATAATGTTGTTCCAACTATAGGATTGCAGACCCCTTTAGCTGCTTGGGTACTGTCTCTAATTCCTCCATTGGGGACCCTGTGTTCCATCCAATAGCTGACTGTGAGCATCCACTTCTGTGTTTGCTAGGCCCCAGCATAGCCTCACTCGAGACAGCTATATCACAGTCCTTTCAGCAAAATCTTGCTAGTGTATGCAATGGTGTCAGTGTTTGGTGGCTGATTATGGGATGGATCCCCAGGTATGGCAGTCTGTAGATGGTCCAGCCTTTCGTCTCAGCTCCAAACTTTGTCTCTGTAACTCCTTCCATGGCTGTTTTGTTCCCAATTCTAAGAAGGGGCAAAGTGTCCACACATTGGTCTTCATTTTTCTTGAGTTTCATGTGTTTTGCAAATTGTATGTTTCATCTTGGGTATTCTAAGTTTCTGGGCTAATATCCACTTATCAGGGAGTACATACCATGTGAGTTCTTTTGTGATTGGGTTACCTCAATCAGGATGATGCCGTCCATGTCCATCCATTTGGCTAGGAATTTCATAAATTCATTCTTTTTAATAGCTGAGTAGTACTCCATTGTGTAAATGTACCACATTTTCTGTATCCATTCCTCTGTTGAGGAACATCTGGGTATTTTCCAGTTTATGGCTACTATAAATAAGGCTGCTTAGAACATAGTAGAGCATGTGTCCTTCTTACCAGTTGGAACATATTCTGGATATATGCCCATTAGAGGTATTCCGGGATCCTCCAGTAGTAATATGTCCAATTTTCTGAGGAACCGCCAGACTGATTTCCAGAGTGGTTGTACAAGCTTGCAATCCCACCCACAATGGAGGAGTGTACCTCTTTCTCCACATACTCACCAACATCTGCTGTCACCTGAATTTTTGACCTTAGCCATTCTGACTGGTGTGAGGTGAAATCTCAGGGTTGTTTTGATTTGCATTTCCCTGATGATTAAGGATGCTGAACATTTTTTCAGGTGCTTCTCAGCCATTTGGTATTCCTCAGGTGAAAATTCTTTGTTTAGCTCTGAGCCCCAATTTTTAATGGGGTTATTTGATTTTCTGGAGTCCACCTTCTTGAGTTCTTTATATATATTGGATATTAGTCCCCTATCTGATTTAGGATAGGTAAAGATCCTTTCCCAATCTGTTGGTGGCCTTTTTGTCTTATTGACAGTATCTTTTGCCTTACAGAAGCTTTGAAAATTTATGAGGTCCCATTTGTCAATTTTCAATCTTACAGTACAAGCTGTAAGATTCCTGTTTTATTCAGGAATTTTTCCCATGAGTCCATACTTCGAGGCTTTTCCCCACTTTCTCCTCTATAAGTTTCACTGTCTCTGGTTTTATGTGGAGTTCCTTGATCCACTTAGATTTGACCTTAGTACATGGAGATAGGAATGGATCAATTCAAATTCTTTTACAAGATAACCGCCAGTTGTGTCAGCACAATTTGTCGAAAATGCTGTCTTTTTTCCACTGGATGATTTTAGTTCCCTTGTCAAAGATCAAGTGACCATAGGTGTGTGGTTTCATTTCTGAGTCTTCAATTCTATTCCATTGGTCTACTTGTCTGTCCCTATACCAGTACCATGCAATTTTTATCACAATTGCTCTGTAGTACAGCTTTAGGTTAGGCATGGTGATTCCACCAGAGGTTCCTTTATCCTTGTGAAGAGTTTTTGCTATACGAGGTTTTTTGTTATTCCAGATGAATTTGCAGATTGCCCTTTCTACTTCGTTGAAGAATTGAGTTGGAATTTTGATGGGGATTGCATTGAATCTGTAGATTGCTTTTGGCAAGATAGTCATATTTACTGTATTGATCCTGCCAATCCATGAGCATGGGAGATCTTTACATCTTCTGAGATCTTCTTTAATTTCTTTCTTCAGAGACTTGAAGTTTTTATCATACAGATATTTCACTTCCTTAGAGTCACGGCAAGGTATTTTATATTATTTGTGACTATTGTGAAGGTTATTGTTTCCCTAATTTCTTTCTCAGCCTGTTTATCCTTTGTGTAGAGAAAGGCCATTGAATTGTTTGAGTTAATTTTATATCCAGCTTCTTCACTGAAGCTGTTTACCAGGTTTAGGAGTCCTGTGGTGGAGTTTTTAGGGTCACTTATATAAACTATCATATCATCTGCAAATAGTGATATTTTGACTTCTTCCTTTCCAATTTGTATCCAATTGATCTCCATTTGTTGTCGAATTGCTCTGGCTAGGACTTCAAATACAATGTTGAATAGGTAGGGAGAAAGTGGGCAGCCTTGTCTAGTCCCTGCTTTTAGTGGGATTGCTTCCAGCTTCTCACCATTTACTTTGATGTTGGCTACTGGTTTGCTGTAGATTGCTTTTATCATGTTTAGGTATGGGCCTAGTATTCCTGGTCTTTCCAAGACTTTTATCATGAATGGGTGTTGGATTTTGTTAAATGCTTTCTCTACATATAAGGAGATCATCATGTGGTTTTTGTCTTTGAGTTGTTTATATACTAGATTACATTGATTGATTTCGGTATAATAAAACATCCCTGCATCCCTTGAATGAAACCTACTTGATCAGGATGGATGATTGTTTTGATGTGTTCTTGGATTCGGTTAGCGATAATTTTATTATTTTTGCATCGATAGTCATAAGGGAAATTGGTCTGAAGTTCTCTATCTTTGTTGTGTCTTTCTGTGGTTTAGGTATCAGAGTAATTGTTGCTTCATAGAATGAATTAGATAGAGTACCTTCTTCAATTTTGTGGAATAGTTTGTGAAGAACTGGAATTAGATCTTCGTTGAAGGTCTGATAGAACTCTGCATTAAACCCATCTGGTCCTGGGCTTTTTTTTTTTTTTGGTTGGGAGACTATTAATGACTGCTTCTCGTTAGGGGATATAGGACTGTTTAGATCATTAACTAGATCCTGATTTAACTTTGGTACCTGGTGTCTGTCTAGAAATTTGTCCATTTCAACTAGGTTTTCCAGTTTTGTTGAGTATAGCCTTTTGTAGAAGGATCTAATGGTGTTTTGGATTTCTTCAGGGTCTGTTGTTATGTCTCCCTTTTCATTTCTGATTTTGTTAATTAGGATGCTGTCCCTGTGCCCTCTAGTGAGTCTGGCTAAGTGTTTATCTATCTTGTTGATTTTCTCAAAGAACCATCTCCTTGTTTGGTTGATTCTTTGAATAGTTCTTCTTGTTTCCACTTGGTTGATTTCGCCCCTGAGTTTGATTATTTCCTGCCATCTACTCCTCTTGGGTGAATTTTCTTCCTTTTGTTCTAGAGCTTTTAGGTGTGTTGTCAAGCTGCTAGTGTGTGCTCTCTCTACTTTCTTTTTGGAGGCACTCAGAAATATGAGTTTTTCTCTTAGAAATGCTTTCATTGTGTCCCATAAGTTTGGGTATGTTGTGGCCTCATTTTCATTAAACTCTAAAAAGTCCTTAATTTCTTTTTTATTCCTTCCTTGACCAAGGTATCATTGAGAAGAGAGTTGTTCAGTTTCCACGTCAATGTTGGCTTTCCATTATTTATGTTGTTATTGAAGATCAGCCTTAGTCCATGGTGATCTAATAGGATGCATGGGACAATTTCAATATTTTTTATCTGTTGAGGCCTGTTTTGTGACCAATTATATGGTCAATTTTGGAAAAGGTCCGGTGAGGTGCTGAGAAGAAGGTATATCCTTTTGTTTTAGGATAAAGTGTTCTGTAGATATCTGTTCAATCCATTTGTTTCATAACCTCTGTTAGTTTCACTGTGTTCCTGTTTAGATTCTGTCTCCACAATCTGTCCATTGATGAAAGTGGTGTGTTGAAGTCTCCCACTATTATTGTGTGAATTGCAATGTGTGCTTTGAGCTTTAATAAAGTTTCTTTAATGAATGTGGCTTCCCTTGCATTTGGAGCATAGATATTCAGAATTGATAGTTCCTCTTGGAGGATTTTACCTTTGATGAGTATGAAGTGTCCCTCCTTGTCTTTTTTGATAACTTTGGTTGGAAGTCGATTTTATTAGAAATTAGAATGGCTACTCCAGCTTGTTTCTTCAGACCATTTGCTTGGGAAATTGTTTTCCAGCCTTTCATTCTGAGGTAGAGTCTGTCTTTTCCCTGAGATGGGTTCCTGTAAGCAGCAGAATGTTGGGTCCTGTTTGTGTAGCCAGTCTGTTAGTCTATGTCTTTTTACTGGGGAATTGATTCTATTGATATTAACAGATATTAAGGAAAAGTAATTGTTGCTTCCTGTTATTTTTGTTGTTAGAGTTGGCATTCTGTTCTTGTGGCTCTCTTCTTTTAGGTTTGTTGAAGGATTACTTTCTTGCTTTTTCTAAGGCGTGGTTTCCATCCTTGTATTGGTTTTTTTCTGTTATTATCCTTTGAAGGGCTGGATTCGTGGAAAGATAATATGTGAATTTCGTTTTGTCGTGGAATACTTTGGTTTCTCCATCTATGGTAATTGAGAGTTTGGCTGGGTATAGTAGCCTGGGCTGGCATTTGTGTTCTCTTAGTGTCTGTATAACATCTGTTCAGGATCTTCTGGTTTTCATAGTCTCTGGTTAAAAGTCTGGCGTGATTCTGATAGACCTGCCTTTATATGTTACTTGACCTTTTTCCCTTACTGCTTTTAATATTCTATCTTTATTTAGTACATTTGTTGTTCTGATTATTATGTGTCAGGAGGAATTTCTTTTCTGGTACAGTCTATTTGGAGTTCTGTAGGCTTCTTGTATGTTCATGGGCATCTCTTTCTTTAGATTTGGGAAGTTTTCTTCTATAATTTTTTTGAAGATATTTGCTGACTCTTTAAGTTGAAAATCTTAAATCCTTTAAGTTTGGTCTTCTCATCGTGTCCTGGATTTTCTGGATGTTTTGAGTAGGATCTTTTTGCATTTTGCATTTTCTTTGATTGTTGTGCCCATGTTCTCTATGGAATCTTCTGCACCTGAGATTCTTTCTTCCATCTTTTGTATTCTGTTTCTGTTTCCAGATTTCTTTCCTAGGGTTTCTATCTCCAGCGTTGCCTCACTTTGGATTTTCTTTATCGTGTCTACTTCCCTTTTTAGGTCTAGTATGGTTTTGTTCATTTCCATCACCTGTTTGGATGTGTTTTCCTTTTTTTCTTTAAGGACTTGTAACTCTTTAGCAGTGTTCTCCTGTACTTCTTTAAGTGAGTTATTAAAGTCTTTGATGTCCTCTACCATCATCATGAGATATGCTTTTAAATCCGGGTCTAGGTTTTTGGGTGTGTTGGGGTACCCAGGACTGGCTGAGGTGGGAGTGCTGGGTTCTGATGATGGTGAGTGGTCTTGGTTTCTGTTAGTAGATTCTTATGTTTGCCTTTCGCCATCTGGTAATCTCTGGAGTTAGTTGTTATAGTTGTCTCTGGTTAGAACTTGTTCCTCTAGTGATTCTGTTAGCCTCTATCAGCAGACCTGGGAGACTAGCTCTCTCCTCTGAGTTTCAGTGATCAGGGCACTCTCTGCAGGCAAGCTTTCCTCTTGCAGGGAAGGTGCACAGATATCTGGCATTCGGACCTGCCTCCTGGTATAAGATGAAGACCCAAAACAGGGTCTGTCCCAGAAGCTGTGTCACTTCGTCCTTTCCCAGAAGCTGTTAGCTTCTGTAGTCCACACTCTTACCTGCACAGACTAGTCTCAGAAGGATCCGGGAGCCAAGATGGCTCCCCGAGGTGCTCCAGCAAAGCCCTCCTGGGCGGGGCAGACGCCTCTCCTCTGGCAGGGAAGGTGGCTGGATGTCTGGAGCCCAAATCAGGGTCTGCCTCAGAAACTGTTCTCTAGGGACCTTGGGTGTGTCCGACTCCAAGTCCAAGGTGACCAGGTACTGGTGCCGACCAGAAGGGACTTGTGACCCTGGTCAGGCCAGGTTTTCTGCTTCCCTAATGCTGTCTCAGGTCCTGAGAGATTGGAATGGAACAGAAGTTGTGTTCCACTCACAGGTGGTCCTAAGATTATGTGGAGAGTCCTCTAGGGACTCCAAGCCCTAGGTGACCCGGTGCTGGCTCCGACCAGAAGGGATTTGTGACCCTCCTTCCCAATTTTTATTACAGAATATCTTGCATCGGAAATATCATACTCTATTGATGGTTTTTATTAGACAAGCAGAGTATATTTGAAAGAGGTGGAAAGACAAAGGGTTTTGTCCCTTGACACTTGTGCTTATCATAAGTAAGTGGGAAGTTGAGTTTCGTGTGAATAAATGCATATAAGACAGTGACAGAAGACCAAGCCTTTGTTGGTTTTGCTTTGAAGCCTCTATTTTTAGGCTCTGTCAGACAGGAATAAGGTAGAAATTGGCACATTTTTCAAGGAGTCTTTCTTTAGGATGAGATTTTCCTGGTTCTGTATAGGAGTAATGTTCTCCTGATAAAGCTCTACATATTAGTGTCAAAACAAACCTCTCACAAAACACAAATTTGAGAACAACTCTGAGTCCTGGTAACTGGAAAGAGAAATGAGTACTTCAGAGCTGAAGTTCAGGAACACATTCTGCCTTAAACAAGATGCTCAAGGAAGATGTCTGAGGTCCTCTGTTCAGGAGACTGATCAAAGAAGAACAAATTACCTGAGAGCTTCTGCCTTCATTGTGAGTGTAAAGCACAGTGGGGACTAGCAAAGTGTGTGGTATCACTATGAACGATGGAAATGCAAAATGTATCTCACTTCTCCGTTGAAAGTACCTGATACCTAATCGATTATCACTGTGGCCAAGGGTTCTCTGACAATCATCATTGCATTAATATTTTCTCATACTTTAAAGTTAATGGTAAATAAAGATATTTTATAGATATGTCATAGGCAGGTTTATATTGCCCAACAACCCGGCTGCTTTCTTAGCCATAGACTATTTTTGAGATATTGTTGCAGGAGATAAACACTACCCTTCACACCTCTTTGGAGCTAGGCAGAGCTAGTTTGGCTCTTCTGCTGTTCGGTAAATTTGCAGCTGTGCAAATTTTACTTTTTTTTGTTTTGTTTTGTTTTGTTTTTCGAGACAGGGTTTCTCTATGTAACCCTGGCTGTCCTGGAACTCACTCTGTACACCAGGTTGGCTTTGAACTCAGAAATCTGCCTGCCTCCGCCTCCCAAGTGCTAGGATTAAAGGTGCATGCCCCCTCTGCTTGGCAGATTTCACCTTTTTAAACCTTCAGACTTTTTTCCCCTCAATTCTTCTGGTGAAGTACAACACAGTATCCTGACTTCCCTTTGAGGTTGCCAAAATATCTGTGGTGAGAGGATATTAAAATCAGGTCATTTCAAAGTATACTTGAAACGTTGTTTTATTTGGCATAATGTTTTCTGGAGCTTTCCTTCGTGCAAAAATAATACATAAAAAAATAATGAGAGAAATGATAGGCTAAGTCAGGGAGCTGAAAGGCATTTTGTAAGATATGGAGTGCACGGCAGGAGGGGGCATACACGATTGACAAACTGGTAGGAAGTGCTACCAGGAGGAGATCCAAACAGAATTGTTTGTAGTTGATGAAAACAAAGACCATGCTGTGGGTGAAAAACTGGAACCCAGAAAGTTTAGCATCCCACCAGAACCTCAGTACCTTAAACATCCTGCCTCCAAAATATTAGTGGTTCTTGCATAATCTAGAACATTTATTAAAATTTGAAGTTCTCATTGTAACAAGGACTTGGAATAAATGAAAAATCAACTGAAGGCCTGAAAAAATATTTAGAACATAGGTTTGGTTTATGCCTAAAAATATAGATATTAAAGGTATCAAGAGTGTTGACATCAGTTAACTATAAGTCACCTTTGTAAAAACCTGTTCATGGCTGACTTTTTTTTTTTTTTTAACAAAGAAGCCAAACATACACAGTGATGAAAATACAGCATCTTTAACAAATGCTGTTTGTCAAACTGGATAACTGCATGCAGATGAGTGTTCATCCATATATACCACTGAACAAAACTCAACTCCAAGTGAATGAAGAAAACTAGATACCTAAATCTGATAAAAGTAAAAGTGGGGTTGTCCTACCACCTCTCCACCCAACTTCATCAGACCTGCTGATCTGGAACCATACTGGTTAGATTCCCTTCCCTTTTCATAATGTCCCTGATTTCCTGGATGTTTTGTGTCAGGAAATTTTTTAGACTTAACATTTTCTTTAACTATTAATTTCTTCTAAACAATATCTATCCACAAACCCAGCCCTACAGAAAACACTACAAGAAAAAAAATACCCAATGAAGGGGGGATAACTACATCCAAGAGAACAGGAAATAAGTAATTCCACACCAGATAAAAAACAAGGGAAGCACACGCACTCACCAGGTTGTATTTCACGTGTGTGTGTTTGTGTCTGTGTTTGCGTTTGCGTTTATATAACAGTAATAATCAAAGAGAAGAAACCATCAATTGAAAGGGACTTACATGGTAGGGATTAAAAGGAGTAGACATCGGATGGGGCAGGAGAGAGGAAAGGGAAGGAGTAAGTGAAGAAATTATATATTAATTAAATGGTATACATGGGGTGGAAAGTTGCCTCAGTGGTTTAGAGCATTTGTTGCTCTTACATAACACACAGATTCAATTCCTAGCACCTTGCATGGCAGCTTACAGCCATCTCTAACTCCAGTGTCAGAATGTCTTTTACCTCTTCTAACTCAAGCACCAGACTCAAGACATGATGCACTTGTAAATACATGCAAGGAAAGCATTCATGCACACACACACAAAAAAAATAACAAAATAAATCACTTAAAAATAGTATTTAAATGTGTTTAAAGGGTCTGAAAAGATGGATGTGTGGTTTAGAAGTTCACTAGCTGCTCTTTCTGAGAACCAAAGTTCAATTTCCTGCACCCACATGGCAGCTGTGGGCTGGAAAGCTGTGTGACAGGAGAGGCTTGTCTAAAAGAGTGAGATCAAGACATGTCTAAACCCCGAAAATCTTGTTTGGAGACCAGCAGGAATAGGACAGCTTCCTCCCTGCTCTGGGCCTTCTTGTGCCAGCACATGTAGCCTTGTGGCCCCCACCTCTTTAGGTAGTCACGTAGTCTGGTGGCCAGATTATAAGTAAAACTTCCACTTTCCTTATAAGGGCATGTCCAGGAAGAACTTGTAATTCCTCTTCATGTAAATGAAGCATTTCCAATACCTCATCCCCAACCAGTGATGTACACTCATTGCGGAAAAACCCTATCCGCTCCCCAAGGTTTATTTTATATACCTGTCCCCCATAAAGAGAGCTGCCCTGAGAAGGCTGTTTCTCCTGCACTCGTACCAACCAATCAAGATCCTGCCCAACCCACCTGCCCCAGATAAGTTTGACTCCCTCCAGTCCAGCCGAGTGCCTGGTTACCCAAGGCAGAAGCACACCAGGGCTGGCACACAGCTATAACTACAGGTACAGGGGATTTTCTTGCCTTTGAGGGCACTGCATACACATGATGAACAGACGTAAATGCAGGCAGAACACCTATATACATACATAAATTTTTTTATTTAAGTATATTTTTATACTGGTCATAAATAGTTAAGTGTCATGTATCTAAGGAAAAACTCAGATTGTTGTCACTGGTAATTTATCAGTATTTCCCTGTCTTTCCCCATTCCTGCCCACCTCCAGCCTCCATTAACCTCTGTTCTACCCTCAATTTCTATGAGACAAATATTTTCATAATCCAAATGTGAATGAAGTCATACATTATGTGTCCTTCTTTGCTAAACATTATATCCTCCAAACTCATACGTGTTATGCATGATATAATCCCCATCTTTTGTGGATGGGTGTTCCACTGTTAATATGTACATTTTCTGTCAGTCTATCTTTTAATGAACATCTACTTGGCCTTCAAAGAAAATTTTCTCCAGGTCTTACTTTAGCTCTTTGAAAGATTAACAATCATTATCTGATCAAAAAGTGTAGAAAACATTGGTTAACTAAAATTATGATTTTGAATAAAAGTTTTGAGTTATCACATGAGATCTCTAAGGATTTTTCACATATTTATGTAAGACAACAAAATTGCTTTCTCGTGAACTACTTATCCTGAAGGAGCTGCCTGATACATCTTTCAAATAAGTATAGGTCATATTAATAGTGTATTGACTGAGTTAGAAGCATAGTGGTAGAAAGATGTATAAGACAGCAACCATTTTTAGTCTTAAAGAACTCACTGACTGTTAGGATACTCAAATATTAAACAAATAACTTCAGTAGTTGCTGGAGAGAGCATAAAATGGCAGGGACTGACTGCCGTAGGCCAAGATGGAGACATCTCAGTAGCCCGCAGCAGCTCTTTGTAACACCAATTGTTCCCATTTCTCCTAACCTTAGCCCTGGACAATGACTGTATAGATTTCATTTGTGCGTGACTGCTTTTCAGGTGGCCTTGGTGAGCATTATTCTATTATATTTGACTTTCTTACTTCTTTCTCCTTCTGCTCTAGTGAATTCTGTGAAACTAGATGTTCCCTGATGTAATGATTCTTAAACAATTAAAAATTGAGGTATGGGACACAGCACAGCACAGTCCTAATGGCCCAGATACATGCTGTGTGCTCTCATCTTGGAAACAACACAATAACTGTACAATGGCAGTTCCAAATTAATGCTTGACTTGCAAAGAAAGTTTGGGAGGCAGGGGCAGGCGGATTTCTGAGTTCGAGGCCAGCCTGGTCTACAAAGTGAGTTCCAGGACAGCCAGGACTATACAGAGAAACCCTGTCTCGAAAAACCAAAAAAAAAAAAAAAAAAAAAGAAAAAGAAAGTTTGAAGAAATTATTAGAAAATGAAATAGAGCCAACATTGGGATCCCAAGAAAGGGAAAAACTATTGAAGTTATGAAATAAGTTTTGCATAACATCTGAGAGTGGTTCCTGGATAAACAAGTATAGAATACATAAAATTATATATTAGTAACACTAAGTCAAAACACTGGGACTCTTAGGAGAGTCGTTGTGTGCAATGTGCAGAAGCAGAAAGCTAGTGGAACTACTGAGTTAAGGGTTAACTTGATTCTTTCTGGCCACTGCCTGGCAGCTTGCTCATGTCATTTATCATTAGAGCTTCACAGGAAAATGCAAGTGGCTGGCCTCTGAGCTCTGAAGTATAATAAGTCAAAATTTAAAGTTAAATAATGATAAGTTTGCAATTATTATTATTTTGGCTTCAGGCCTGAGAATAGGGAAGCTTGAAATTTTGGGGAACAATTGTAATTCTTGATTCTTTGTGGGACAGGGTTATTCTTTTGAATTTGATTTGGCAATGATTATACAATTTTTTTTCTACCTGCTTTTGGAGTATCATTAATACTGGGGCAAGAAAAAGGCAAGACAGAGTGAGGAAACATGTGAGGTGAATGTTGAGAGAGAGAGAGAGAAAGAGAGAGAGAGCATGAGACGAGCATGTGAAGAGTGAGGAGAGAATGTGAGCTGTGTATGGAGGGTATGTGTGAATGAAAGGAGAGTGCATTTAGTGCATGTGAGATGTGTGTGAGAGTGAAAGGGAAATGAATAGTGGTGTGTGGGAGTGTGGGAGTGCACAAGAGAATGCAGAGTGTGTGCAGCCTCAAGCTGCGAGGGAGCAAGTGAGCGAGCGAGCGAGCGAGAGAGAGAGAGAGAGAGAGAGAGAGAGAGAGAGAGAGAGAGAGAGAAGAGAGAGAAGAGAGAGAAGAGAGAGAAGAGAGAGAAGAGAGAGAGCAGACAATCAGAGAGAAGAGAAACTTTAAGCCTTGAAAAATTGCCTGTCAGCTTGTACCCAAAAAAGTAGTCTGTCTATATTTATTATGCGCCTTCCTGATATCCCTGCTTCTAGTTGAGAACTTCGACCCTGTGTTGAGGCTGGACCCTGACAAGTAGTATTCAGAGAGTCCTAAACTAGGACATGTAGTAACCACTCAAAGGAAATAAATGCTGACTTTGATTAGGGTAGAGAAAAGCTGGAAAGCATAAGAAAGGGATAGGAGGTACTGAACTATGGTGGGAAGTATGCACAGAGAATCCCATGCATCCTCCAACAAGGGAGCAGCATTCCTGTAAAACAGAATTTTGTTGTTTGGTTTGTTTTTTGTTTTTTTTTCATAGACTATAAGGAATTTATCTTTGAGAAGTAAAAGACACTTATTTGGAAAAGAAGTCATAACTTATTTCTCAAACCTAGAGCATGAGTACAGAATCTTCAGAAATGAGAATTAATGGCCAAGATAGACATGTGTGCATCAGTTTCTAAAAAAGTCCAACATAAAACAATAAAACAAACTAGACACTTTTCCATTTCCTATAAACCAGTTTCAAGACTAAAATGTAGAATAAAATTCAAAGATAACTTTGTGCCATGCATTATGATAAGAGTATCTCTGACATCCTAAGAGACTATTTTTTTTTTGAACCACAGCCGCAGCTAATGATGCACCTGCAGGTCACTTAAGACTGCTATCCTACTAAGTACTCAGCCTGGTTTGCTATCCTACTAAGTACTCAGCCTGGTTTTCTTTTACCTGCCTTTAAGAGAACAGTGTAACAATCAGCCTCACTTGCCTTAGATTTAGCATATAATCAACTTTTACAACCTAAGATAATGATAGCTGTGATTTTTCAATTAGGGACTCTTTCTTCCATGCTCCTGAGCCAGAGTAATACATGTATGTTGTGTTCTGATAATCATCTGCTGGGAACAAAACATTGGTGTAAAACAGCTTAATAAAATGAACAGCCACCCTACATGTTGAGCACAACCCAGTGCTATTGCTTGGCAAACAATGATGTTAGTATTATTGTTAGTGTTCTGGGTCAAGTGGGAATAGTTGCGGTCAGTGACTTGATCACTCTTTAAAAGTTCATTTAAGATTTCTGTAAAGTAACCCTCATTCCTTGCCCAATGTGATGCTTGATTTGTGGCTCAGTAAATACAGAGCAAAGGCCTTTGTTAGGGACAAGACACAGGGACAGATTCATAAGACAGCCTTCAGGCAGGCACAGATTCAGACTCCTATTACAGACCAATGAAAAGACTGAAGACACACAGAGACTGAAATAGAGAGTTCAAATCTGGACTCAATCTTGGTTAAATGACACCACGGTGGGAGTGCTTTGATTTATTTTCTTTAAGGTGACATTGACCCATTATTGATGACGAACTTTATTGTTAATATGTTCAAATTGACTGACATAACTAAGGGTGTATTTTATTTAATGATGTATTTATTTATTTAAGGCACAACTACAGCTGCATCTGTGCAGTGATTTTTATACTCTTCTTTAGGTGATGAATATTGGATTCATTGCCTAAAATAGAAAAATTTCAACTTTAGAAAAAATAACATAATTTTATGGTGGAGAAGTATTCCCAGTGTTCCTGCTGAGCTGTAGATTTTCAGTGCCATCCTGAATACATTTGGAAGCCCAACCAACAAAAGTGCCTGGCACAGAAGTTCATGTGATACACAAGAGCTGGCTAAAATCATAAAACTCAGTAAAGAAGCTACTTTGGAACCCGTGGGTGTGTTGTAGGCCAATTGGGCACTGGTAACAGTTTTTCAGTAATAAAGATTAAATAAAGACCACTGTTTGCAAGACCTAGAAATATTAACATATATCTTCTGGGGTCAAATTTGAAATTGTCTTAACTTTAAAGACACTAGCTCCATTCGTTTTCTCTTCAGTACATTTCTGCCCGTCTACAGCTGAACCTGGAAGCATTCTCCCTTAGACTTTTCCCACTTTGTTCCCTTATATAGCCTGTGACTCTGTAAGAGAAGCCATTCTGTGATGAAGTGGCCATCTCACATCAGTGAGAGGTGGGAACCAACCTCTCTATTTTACATGAAATTTGTCTGTATATCTTTGCCAACTTTCCCTTCTTACATTGCTGCCCTGGAAGGAAATTATTCCCTTGATCATTTCCAGCAGTAACTGGGATTTCATCTGACTAACAAGAACACACATGGCATCTCTCATTTTAACCATGTTATCTTCCATGTTGGCTTCTTCCAGCCACACATATACAGAAATGCCTTGGGTGTTCTATGTAATTTGCCACTCAGCCTTGCCTTTCTGCCTCCTCCTTCTGTATCCCTATGAACACTTAGAGGAGATCATCCCCTGGGGTCCTCTGTGTCACATTGCTCACATTTTTCTGCCAACACCACTCACTAAACCCTTTTGTAAATATTACCTTACCACAAATGTCACTGCCAAAACTCTTAAGTTTTTGCTTTCTGTCTTTCCTGTTGATAGAAAATATTTGGCCTCACTAAACTGCTTCCTTCTTAAGACTTTTCTTCTAGCTCCAGTGACTTTTAATCTTCTTCTGTCCCTTTTCCAGATCCTTCTCCCCGCAGACGCAATTTGTGTCCCTGAAAGTTCTCTCCCTTTGTCCTCTGGACACTTCCTCCTTTCAGGCCTTCCTTCTCTCACACTCTAGCATCAGAGCACAACCCAAACTGGACTCTGCTCACGGCACATCTCTTTCATATGCCCTTTAAACTAACCAAAGTCTTTTTAACTAAAATTTTAAAAAAGAACAAGAAAAAAAGAGTCACAATGTAAGAGTAACAAATAAAAACACGTATCATTCGTAAATGATGTGGTTTCCCAAGAATATTCCTAATTACTGAATGGACCATAGCCAGGAGCCAATCAATGTTACTATTGTTAATATTACCTTCCAGACTAACCTATTCATCCTATGAGAGGATGGGTTTCCTGGGATTATATCATTTTAAAGAGGCAGCAACAGTATTTCCACTTGAGATCTTGGGCACCTGCCTTCCCTCACTCAGTTCCTATCAAACCCTCCATTTGGAGCCCTGGGCACACAATCAGCCCATCAGCCTCATCTGCCCAAGATAAACTTGTGTAGATGTAAGAATTCAGCTTATATCTGTGCTTTGCTCCCCCTGCTGGGGGCTTCACAGTTCCATGCCTTTTACTAATACTCTTCTTCCTCTTGCCTTCTGAACTTGTGTAAAAATCTCCAACTATCTAAAGCCTTATTCTGGGAACCCTCTCTTCTGTGATTGTTCTACTCTCCTGTGTGCATGTTCTGCTTGTGTCTTCATATGTACACTCATTGCTTGTGTTTGTTGCTTCAAATAATATGTACAGTAATAGACTTTATTATGGCATTTTCGTAAGTAATTCATTCATATTGATCCACTCTTCCCCATACCCCTCTCCGCCGTGTGCTCTTCCATTCCCCGTATGCTCTCTTTCCCTCTCCTATCACATGTGTTTCATCGCCTTCCTCTGTACCTTAGACCCTTTTGCTCTCCTGGTCTCCTTTCTAATTTCATGAGCTATGTCTACATTTACACCCATGTAAACACAGACACACACGTGCGCGCACACACCAAACTACAACTAAGATTCACTCATGAAAAAAGACATGCAGTATGTGTTTTTTCTGAGTCTGGGTCATCTTATTCAATATAATAATCATCAAATTCATCTATCTTCCTGCAAGTTTTAAAACTTCATTTCTTTTAATGAATGGATACATTCCATTGTGTCTATTTTCTACATTTTACTACTCATTTATCTGTTGATGGGCACCCAAGCTGATTCCATTTCCTTGCTAATGTAAAATAAAATAGTAATAAAAATGCTTGTGTAAATTTCACATCTTTACACATACAAAGCAATGTCTGTTGATGTAAACATGATGAACACTATTTACAAGTCCATTCATAGACTTAGAAGCCTTAGACTTGTTTGCCTGTAGTCAAACAATGGTATTAAAAGGCATTTGACTTGGTGTGTCTATGTCAGACCAGTGACAGAAATTGGCTGAAAACAACCAATTTCTGTGAGACAAAATGGAAAGGATGCAATTTAAGTAGATACAAACCCTCTTATTATTTCAATCTCATGCAGTTCTTCATTTTCAAAACACAATGTGCATATCTAGTTGTAATATGCACTCTTTTTTGTTATATTTTTCAGTTTTAGTAAAAGAGTATTCTTTGCATTTATTCTAAGGCTCCTGTTTTTGTATCTTTCCTTCTTTAGACAGACTTAATTTGCACATCTAAGACAAATTCATTATTGTGATAGTATAAAGAACACCAATAAAATTATGATTCTAAAAATACTGTGCCCTCATTGCTGACATTTTGGAAAATAAACAAAATAAGAGAAAATGAACATTCAGCACATTCATACCATCCTGCAGTAATAATTCTTAGCTATTTAATCTTGTTTTTCACCCATGTAAGACAAAAATTAAATCATTTAATATATAATGTTCATACTATTTACAATAATATTCTATCATAGCATGCACTCAGTCCCTTAAATATTTTGTAAATAGTCTGTCTGGGTCCACCCTGGACACAACCTTCGGAAATGAGTTGTGTGTGGTTCCCTGAAATCAACTGCCTGGCTCTGGGCTCACTCTTAGGTCCTGTGGAGCATTAAGGGATTCTAAGAGCATCCTGCCTTCCTACAGAGACCTGTGGAGACCCCAAGAACTATCAGTTTGGAACTTTGCCTCACCAGTCCAGCAGAGTCGGTTTACCCTGACCTCCATTGTCAGGCCTATGCCTCCCCACACTTTCCTGAGAAGCTCTGCTGTGGGGCAGTGCGCCATGCCACCAGACAGAAAACCTGGTAAGGTTGAGCTGATTCAGGAACCCCAGCAATTCTCATAAGTGAGAAAGGTAGATAATCAAACCAGGTAGTGAGAAAGGTAGATACTCCCAACCAGGTTCCTGTCCAGGAGCATGTGACCATGACACCCCATTGAGAGGAATGTAACAATCAGTCATGTAGGACAATACCTGAAGTCCTTCCACATGTAGATGAGGCATTCCTAACATCTCAGTCCAAGCCAATCGGAAGCATCCCAACTCACTCCCAAATGTTTATAAGGTCCTGACCATAAGGAATAAAGTACACAAGTTATTTCACCAAAGATTGTCTGAGAGTGCCAGTCTTATCAAGCTGTAACACACCAGGGAAGAGTATTCGCTCCCAAAGAGAGCTCGATCTGGCCCAAGCAGCTGGGTGCTGGAGCCTGCAGCAGCCACTTCCTGCTCAGTGGCCCTGACCTAGGCTCCCAGCCACCAGCTACATCCCATCTGCCACAGAAGAGGCCCAGCAGCCCACCTTGCTCCAGCTTCCCCTCAGAGGGCTGCAACTCTGTAGTCACTCCAGTCAGGCTAGAGCTCAGAGGATACCCAAGGACAGAGAAAGGACCCGGCTGCCCTCAGGATCATCTGGTCAACACCTGGGAAAACCAGATGCCTAAAGGACAAGTAAGAGAATACAACCAACAAGACCCAAGGCAATATGGCACCGCTAAAGTCCAACTATCCCGCTAGAACAAACCCTGGATATCCTGGTGATATCCAGGACTCATGTGGAAGAGTTGGGGGAATAGTTGAGGTCCCAATGGGAACAGGACCTCCACGGGGAAACCAACAAATCAACTACCCTAGATCTTTGGGGTCTCTCAAATACTGAACAGCCAACCAAAGAGAATACAGGGGTTGGACCTAGACCTCCCCCCACATATGTAGTATATTTGCTGCTTGGATTTCATATAGGTCTCCCAACAACTGGAGCAGGGGCTATCCCTAAAACTGTTGCTTGTCTGTGGAATACACAGACTTGTCTGGCATCAGTAGGAGAAGATGTGTCTAGCTCTACAGAGAGATGATGTGTTGGCACAGGGGAATCCCAGGGGAGCCTCCACCCTCTCAGAAGAGAAGGGGAGGGGAAGTAAAGGAAGAGACTGTGTGTTGGGGAGGAAAAGGAGGAAACATTGATTGGAAAGTAAAGTGATAGAGCTCAGAAAGTCTAATGGAAGATTTGGGAGAAGGAAGGAGGGACCCAAAGAGGGCAAAGAAGCTACAGGAAGACCAGCAGAGCCAACTAACCTGGAACCTTGGGGGTTTTCCAGAGCCTGAATCACTAACCAAAGAGTGAGAACAGGAGGGATCCAGGCCCCTCTCCATATATGTAGCACCTGAGCCACTTAGTCTTCAGGCAGGTTCCCCAATACCTGGAGCAAGGGCTGGTCCTGAGTCTGTTGCCTGCCTGCCTATGGATACTGTTTCCCAAAATGTTCTACCTTGTCTGACCTCAGTGGAAGAGGATATGCCTAGTCCTGCAGCCACTTAATGGGGGTGAGGAGGGAAGTAGAGGGGCTAACATCCTGAGGGGGCCCTCCCCATTCCCAAAGGAAAAGGAGAGGGTGGAATGGAGGATAGGATTGGTATAAGGGGCACTGGGAAGAGACTGGGGGTTGATATTGAAAAGTAAACTGAATAAATGAATTTAATATAAAACATTTTGTAAATACAATTTAAAGCCCTCAGAACATATTTTTTTTGAGACAAGGACTCAAAATTAGCTATGTGTGGTCTGAAATTAGCTATGTATTTCACCAATATGGCCTCGAACTCAGAAAAATCCACCTGCCTTAGAGGTCTGCACCATCATACATAGTGTATCTAATATTTCTTTGAATCTGTTTTACTTTGACATTATTGGTACCATGAATGTTATGATAAATATTTTGTAACCAGTATTTATTTGTACTCGAACTTGCAAATTATTAGGTAGCTTCTCATTTTGAATTCATCCTGTTTATAGCTTTACTTGAACCTACAGGTTATAAGTCACCAGAATAAAGAACCTCCAGAGCGGGAGTATTTGAGAGCCTAAAGCATCTCTGGAGGCTTTGCTTTCAACAAGGGGAAAAAAGACATTTTATTAATCAGATACCATGAGGATATAAATAATTAATATCTTACGTCAAAGGTCTTGTTTACATCATGCCTGATCATGTCTTGTACATTACATCATGAAATTTAATTCATACAAATGCTTTGTTGAGGAAAAAAAAAGATGTTTTTCCCCTAGGGTACTCTGTCTTTAAGTGCTAAGATATTCTGTTATCACATGTACAACAAAAATCCTTCTAAGTATAAATACTACAAATCTGGTTTATCTGTTTATCTGTTTATCTTCAGAAATTGAACATATACGCTGGATTCTTGTTATATTGAATTGTGTGTATTTGAACACCATTATGGTACAAGGTAGAATTTGCTGCCCTGATGTCTAACACACCAGCTCTGTAGCACTGACTCCTTGTCTGCTCCAGCACTAATTTTATTCTGCAACTTTAAGAGGTGAATTCCATGAGAATGACCACCTTTTTGTTTTTGCTTTCTACTACACTTCTTTTTAGAAGTAATGAATCAGTAATTACATTTTTACTACTAAAGAATATACGAGAAATGTTTGTCAAATTAGACTCATAAAAAATGAAACTAATGAAAACCTGTTATTTCAAGACACTTCAAATATTATTCAAAGAAATTTGATTTTATTTGTTTCTCAAGAAATTTGCCAGGTGCTTAACAGATTCTTATTAAGCATTGCTTATGCCAGGCATTTCATCATTCAGAACAGATGCAACCTACCACTTGTAAAGAATGTTTTACTGGTTATATGCCCAGGAAGAACACTGAGTATCATTCTTCAGCATAATAATAGTTTTGTCAAATTAAGCATCATTTCATTAAGTTTCTCATCTATTACCATTAATGTTGAATTTCTCCTTATATTTATTTTCCTTTAAACTCTTTGTTTTGTTCTGAGATTTTTAATTTAATTTAGTCTAGAAAACACATATATCATATTAAGGAAGTCTAGTCTTTGGTCCATAATATTTGTGATTAATATACATATTGAATAAAATTCTATCTTTTTTACTTCTCTATTGCTGTGAAAAGATACAATAACCAAGGCAACTTATAAAAGAATCCATTACTGCCAAGGTGGGAAGAATGACAGCCAGCAGGTAAGCAGTGTTGGGTACTAGCTGAGCACTTACATCCTGGCCACAGTTAAAAGGCAGAGACAAAGTTTACTGGGAATGGTGTGTGCCTTTGAAACTTCAAAGTGCCTGCTGACACACACAGTGGCATGCATTTTCCATCAAGACCACACTTTATATTCTTTAATAAAAACAATTCAACCAACTAGGGACCAAGCATTCAAATGTATGAGTCTATAAGAACCATGCTCATTTAAACCATCATAAATATGTATGTTATTTACTTTATACATTTATGTACACATATATGTATATGTGTGTCCTTGTGTGTGTGTGCGCGCGTATGTGTGTGTGTCTGTGTGTGTGTATAATAGCTTGAGGAGTTTCTTCTCATTTACCATCATTTTATTCACAGACATGTTATTCTCATCCCAAGATTAACTAAATGTTCACTCATATTTTCTTCCATTTCGCTTACTTTCAACTCATAGTAAATCTTTAGTTTTAAAGGAGAATAAATTTAATGTATAATGTAAAAAAAAAAAAAGCTAACTTTAAGCAGACCACAGAACAATTCATTAGCTCTCATTTTTCACAGCTCTCAAGCTACTTTTTCTCTTTGTTTCTCTAAGTACATTACTGTAAATATATTTATACTTCTGTCTCTTCATGCAAACTCAAGACATTTGCTACTATAGCTTGTACTTAAACTTAATTTTAAATTGTATTTTTTGTTTTATATTCATCACAAAGCAGTTCACATTACAAAGATGAGTGCTGGTTTCTCATCAAATTACATTAAAGTCTAAGCAAAAATCTTTAAAATAGCTGTTTTGTTTTGTTGCTGGATTTCAGTTCTAATATGTCCCAATTTAAAGGAATAGCATAACACTGCATGCAGGAGAGAGGCTGCCACAGCAGGGTTTCTGTACCACCATATCATGTCCATACTATCCCTCATTCCAGCTTTGGCAGGCTAAGATAATGCTACAAACTTTTCTCCAAAATAGCCAGAGCTTTCCTTAATTTCTCAATAAATTATTTCTATTTAGGATTTTTAACTTTTCAGGTAGTAGAAATATCAACCAATTATCCATTCATCTCTCCCCAGTTTGTAATTTGCTTTGAAATTACCTTTCTACATAGTCTAAAATCTATCATGAGTGTCAATTAAATGAACTAAGAATTCCTAGATTGGTGAAGTACACATATGAGTGTATGAGAAAAGGAAAGGCTGTCCAGAGACTGCCCCATCTGGGGGTCCATCCCATATGCAGCCACCAAACCCAGTCATTATTGCTGATGCTAAGAAGCCCTTGCTGACAGGAGCCTGATATGGTTGTCTCCTGAGAGGCTCTACCAGAGCCTTACTGATACAGATGCAGATGCTTGCAGCCAACCATCAACCAAGCACAGGGACCCTAATGGAGAAGTTAGGGGAAGGACTGAAAGAGCTGAAGGGATTTGAAACCCCATAGGAAGAACAACATCAACCACACATACCCCCTAGAGGTCCTAGAGAGTAAACTGCCAACCAAAGTGTACACAGGGAGGAACCCATGGCTCCAGCTGCATATGTACCAGAGGATGCCCTTATCTGGCATTACTGGGAGGGGAAGCCCTTGGTCCTATGAAGGCTTGATGGCTCAGCATAGAGAAATGCTAGGGCAGTGGGGTTTGAGTGGGTGGGTGGGTGGGTGGGGTCGCACCCTCATAGAAGCAGGGGGAGGGATGGGATAGGGGGTTTTCGGAGAGGAAAATGAGAAGGGAAATAACATTTGAATTGTAAATAAGTAAAATGGCCAATAAATTTCTTTAAATGAAAAAAAAGAGTGTTTCTTCTGAGATGATTATAGCCTGGGAGCTGTAACATAATTGATGCATCCATCCTTTGATGAATTCAATACTGCCTCACTTGATGGTATTGAATTGTAGAGGGTGGGATCTACTTTAAGGATGTATTTCCCAAGGGGTAATATGTTGTGCTGACAACTTCCTAGAGGAATTTTTCTCCATTTCCAGATTCACTATGAAGTGAATTGGACCCCTCTCTTCCACCATGGGCAAACACTTCTGAAACATTGGGTCAAAATGAATTCTGCCTCCCTTAAATTGTGTCTTCTGGGTATTTACTCTCATGATTTGGAAAAAAAATTCTATAGGAGACTAAGTCAAACTCATCAGGTCTTTTCCTAATTTTTCTGCTCTTTTCAGTAGGATGCTTCACTTGCCAGAATCCTATTAGAGACTACCTGCCTGTTAACACTGTTGCCAGTAAATGTTTTGATTAATTATCTCATTAATATTTTAGCCTAAGTAAGATCAATAATAATCACTTTCCTTTTCTACTTTCATTCACTGATACCTCAAGTCCTGCCTCAAATCCAGCAGAAGTTTAAAAATTCATCAACAGCTCTACTAAAAACTACAGAGAATAGATGACAGAAAGGGGAGGCTGAAAACCAAGAACATAGTGAAATAGATCCTGAATATAAAGAGAAGGGAGAAAGGCCCCAGTAGACCCAGAGAAGTGTGACTCCAGCAGATGAGGAAGATCCTTGAGAGCTGGGCATTTGAGAAGCTGGTGAAGCAGGCCCCATCATGTATAGGAGCAGAGAGCCTCACTGCAGGAGAGAGTCTGTGAGGGGAAACAGGAAATCTAAAGTTCAAATCAAGATCTATTACACTCATTATCCTGGACTTTGATATAGGGAGCTTACATGGCTTAAGGCATTTAAAGGACCAAATGTATTTGGGAGTGATGATAAATGGTTGGTAATGGAATTGGCCAGGATTCTGTGTAATATAACTAAAGGTATATGCAAAGAGAGATAAACATCCTTCAGTGGCAGTTTGTGGAAACGGAAGAGGGAAGCTTCCATTTTGACCATCTGCTGCATCTTGCTTCACATTTAAATGTGAAAGGTGAGAAACAATTCCACAAAGAATATTTCATTAACAAGGAAACATTTATCCACATTTACACTTCTATTTCAGTTTTATTATTGTGTCTTTGTGGAGCTATTTCTCTCCTTTCACTTTGACACACTCCTGGGTAGCAAGCAGACTCTAACCTCCAAGCTTAAACAGCAAGTTCCTTTACCCACCAAGATATCACACTAATGATGGATTCTTTGAAGGGTTTTTTTTTTCTTAAGATTTAATTTCTTAAGAACTCCAACCTAGATTCTATTCTTATCCAACCATATGGCTCCAATAGCTAAATTTTGATTTCTTCTCACAAACTTCTTCCCATGAACCAAGTCCATAATTGATCCCAAATGTAGCCCTCCGTCTTACTTAGTTTCCACTGACAACATGACACAGAGTAGAGCGACCTGAGAAAGAAGTCTAAATGAGGAATTTCCTCCATTCATGGGCCTGTGCAAATCCTTGTGTGGCATTGTCTTGACTATTCATTGATAAAGATGGCCATGAACACAAAAGACAGCACTGTTTCCCTGAAAGGTGGTCCTGAGCTGGATAAGAAAGCTAGCCAAGCATGAATCTGTGTGAGAGCCAGCAAGCAGCAACCCTGCATGGCCTCAAGTTCATGCTTGAGTTCCTACCCTGACTTCTCTCAGTGATAGATTTTGATGCAAAAGTATAAGCCAAACAAATTCTTTTTCCCCCTTCGTTACCTATGGTCAGAGTGTTTAATCACAGCAACAAAAACTGAAACTAGAACACCACCTATGCCTCCAATTGTTCAACAACATGTGATTTCATGTAATTTTTTTATTTATTCATTTGCTTGATTTTAGTGTCTTTTATATGTCACACTAACCTCCAATTTAGCATGTAACCAAAGCTGGCCTTGACCTCCTGATCTGTCTGCTTCCACCTCCTGAATACTATGTTTACAGGTATGTGCCATTGCATTCTATTTTTAAATCTTTTTAAATTAAAATAAATGTTATAATAGAGCAATTTATTAAATTATACAATTTCTTTTATTTTTTTAAAAAGTCAGTTAACTGTGGCTTATATCAGGTTGGGTTCTTCAATTTATTATCTCAATATTTTCACTATATAAGACAGAAATACGAAAATCCAACTGAAATCAGATGTAGGCCATATGCCAGTCTCTCACCTGCTCTTTCTTAGAAGCATACAGATTCAACTTTGAAGACACAAGTTTAACCAGAATGAGGAGGGTGGTGCTCCGGAGCACTGGGCACTTTAGCGGAGCACCACTCCTCTTCTCTGTCCCTCACCACCAGCATGCTCTTCCAGCTCTCCCTCTATGTCATAGAAAAAAAATTGGGAGATGTATTTTTCCAACTGCCCTGCCACCAGGGCTGTAAATACAACTAGAATTGTAGGAAGAGGCGACAATGACCTAGGAGTTCAAAAAAAAAAAAATTCACGATGGATTCCCTTCTGTTTTCCAATGATAGAACACTGGGGGTAGGAGAATAATACTTACTGGCATCTTACTATCCTCAACTATTCATCCCATTAGGGTTGAATTAGACTTCTCCTGTTCTGAGGGATATATCTAATAGGCTAGACTCCAAATACAAATATCTAGAACCTACTGAAGAAACAGTAGAAATTAATATCTCTAGCATACTCAAATCAGAGATATCAATAGTGATACGATCAAATTGTCTTGAAACCCAACAGAAGTGAACAATATAACCCTATGGTGAATTTTTCCCCCCACATATGTGTCCTTTTAAAAGCCAGAAGGTCCTGAAAACAATAGGAGAACCTTTGTTGCCATTCTAAGTACTCTATTATGCAAGGAAGTAAGGGACAGGGGAATACAATAGAAAAGGTTAAATTCTACCAGGGGGTCAAATTCCTTAGAAACACAGTTTGAAGCAACCATATTTGCCTGAGAGATTTATTTGGGAAGAAGTGTCTAGAGCAGGAAAATAAGGTAGTGAAGATATGCTGTCATCTGAAATCCAGCGTCAGTCTGGTACTAGGAGTGTAATTTACTTCCACCTAAATGGAAAGGGCTAGGTGACTGGGAAGTCCTCCCCCAACAGGGGGGTGACAACTCTT